>NW_010187805.1:0-56310 GCF_000695765.1 Mesitornis unicolor | reverse complement strand
TCTTTCCCCTTTTCCCCATGATGCCTACCTCAAAAAAGAGAGTGGAAGGCTTCTTGAGAAACACACAGTATTCTTAGCCCATTATCATGACTTTGACACAAGTTACTAAACAATCTGATTTACCATGGTTCGGGCTAAGAAGGATGCATAGTCACTGAGTAATACCAAATACTCTGTTTCTACATTACGTTTTCCTTAAAATATTGCTTAAAATACAAAATGAGTGCACCTGAATATATATTGGTAAACACATGTCAATCCACAGACACTCCAGAGCTCAGCCATTAGAAGTGGCTTCTGCCTTCAGAGATGGTTTGAATAAATATCCAAAGTGCTTTATGTGAAATCTGTGCTGGTTACAAGATTGATTCTCAAACATGGTGAGGTAACCAGCTTTAGAGTGTGACAAAGAAAGGCTCATACACCACTGAGCACAAAGGTCTGCAGGCCTTTGGACTCATCAACTACCGCATTGTTTTTCCCCTTTGCCTTCAGCTCCCATTCATCGAGTCCTGTTTCAAATCAAAGAGTGATAGCTGGACAGGCAAGGTCAACAGTTCAGACCGGAAGTGGTCTTAACTATTGATCTACCTACTTAGTTCTTTAACAGTCCATGTGAACACTTCTATGTGAGGTAGAAGTGCATAATCAGTGGCAGCTATGGAGACTAAGCAACTACGTATGCACCAGTTTGTTAGCAGTCCCATAATACCTGCCTGCTGCTTAGTGAGGCTGAGAATTGATTAAGCAGCCAGGCAGTGGTCTGCTCATTGCACGGCTGGCTCTGCAGTTACCATTTGTGACCAATCTGTGCTACCTTCCAGCAAGAAAATGAATTTTCATCTTCACGGACACTGCAGGTCTCCATGGGTCAATTCTTGTAACTGCAAAAGTGGGGTTAATAGCTACTAACCTCTACTATCTATTACAACTAGGAAACACTGTGCATCATATTGCACAGCTGCTGTGAAATAAAACACGAGGAAAGGCAGTCTGATAGCTAAATCCTCTGCTTCTGCGCTGTGTCTGGTTCTTGATACAAGAGCCACGGCAGTATCTAAACAATCCACTACGCGTTATCTCTCCAGGACCAACAGGACTGACACCCTCAAAATCATTGTTTAAAGAAAAAAGATTAAAAATTAAAAGGGTGGTGCTGAGGAAACTAGCTATTCTAAGAGATGAATGTAGTTGAAAGTTGTATTTTGTTTTAACAACTATTTCATGAATGAACATGTCCAGGCATAAAGCCAAAGTCAGCCGAGCTGTTTGTAATGGTACTATGCCCAGGAACTGTGAACTCCAAGACTGGAAGTATATATACTTTCATACAGGAAACACAAGCACGTGTATGAGCATTTAAGATATTTTCTGAAGAAAGGTAGGTTAGCCATAGATTTGAACTACTCAGAGATAAGTAAATTTTTATAGGGTCTGGATCCATAGAAAATCTTTAGATATGTCCGTGCTATTGACAGCATGAACTGTCTGTATGTACAGCACTCTGGTGTCCTAGCAGAAACTGAGAGAGTAAATTAGAAACATGCAATGTAACTCTCCAGGATAATCCTTTACAACCACAGGAAAAGGTCATTAAAAGGTCATTAATTAGGAAAGGGATGCAGGACACAAGATGACCCATGTCATGACAAGATATAAAGACCAGAAGGGCTAGAAGTAGCACCAGATACAGGTTTCTTAGTCTGTTTTCTGCTTTCATGCAAATATGACTAACAACATAAATCAAGTTAGAAAGGTCTCATTTAGCTTGTAAAAAGATACCAACATAGTGCAAGAGCCAGCTTAGGGAGAGAGAAAGGTCTAGCACGCTTTCTTTAAAGGCAGTCTTTTACTGAAGGACAGGTATCCAAAGAAGCAGGTTTCACAATATTTTAAACTTTAAAGCTACCACATTCCGTGTTTCCATCATTCAAACTTTTCTGCAGGACCGTGTGACAGGGCATCTAGATTTCAGCTATAATTTCCTTTTATCACCAGAAAAATAACCACTTTCCTTGACCATAACTAGTTGTAACAGCAGGGCTGCAGCAAACATTGCACCGAGACCTTGATCTGCAGGCATTTATTTTGGCAGTCATGCTACCTTGAGTAGTGTTTCCTGATCTTGCCTTGCTGCTTCATGCTCTCTTTGACTTCCTCCTTTGCCCTTTTGTTGTTGTGACACTGAAACAGTCTGTGGCAACACGGTTGAAAAGTAACCAGTAAAAATTTTGTTTGTTTTGTTTTGTTTTTAGCCAGGTCTGAAGTGGGTACATAGTAAATTGGCACTAGTGCTAAAAAAACCCCAGAAAAAACCTGTTAATCTGTTTCAGTCTTAGTTCAAAGTAAAAGCACTTTCTCAACGATTTCAGCTTCTACAGGTAATTGAAAAGAATTTTTAGAAGCAATTTAAGCATACTGCAATCCTTAAGACAACATCCTAATGAGAACACTTCAAACAAAATATCTTTTCATGTAACACAGCTATGGGCAGATTACACAGGTTCCTCAAGGGAGAATATCAAGCTGCTTTGACTTTAGAAAACATAATTTACTTGCTTTCTTGTGAAAAGGTGGGTTTTTTTTTTGTTGCTGTTGGTTTGCTTTAAATAAAGGCATATTTGTTTCTACATACTCTTTGGTACATGAAGTGTTTGTGTTGTTGCCCAGTATAAATCACAGTTCCCAGGACAGTGAATAAGAACAAGAAATAGAGAGGTTTCAAACTAATCCAGAGATCAGACTAAATGAAGAAAAATTCAAAAATATACTGTTGGTAGGAATGAAGCATCTTTTCTCATACTACTGGGAGAAGTGCAGACAAATTCAGAATCCATTAAAAAAAAAAGTGGTAGATTGTCAGAAAACATCATGTTCTGAGATTATTATAGGCTAACAGAGGGTATTTACTGTTACCTCTGCTATGAGCAACTCTATTACCTCCCTCTGCAGTCACAAAATAAATGCATAAAACTTTTAGGGCCGTAAGGCTGGCTGATCCATCAAAACTCAGGTTCCTTTAAAACCCTCACTTAGAAGTGCAAACATCTTTCCCTTTTCTCTGTCAATAGTCACCTGTGAAGACACTCTTAGTGACTGTCTTGAAAGCCAAAGCATCTACAAGGTGAAATAGCAATCACCTGCATTTCTTTGAAGACTAAAATATCATCAAAATAAACTCATTCCATCCATGCTACTCCGTGAACGTGCCTCAGAACATTTTGGGAAGTTGCTGTCCTGTAACGCAAGATCACATGCACTGAAAAACAGGGAATATGAAATTATTATATGAAATTGAGGACAAATTAGATTTATAAAATGAGAAATAGGAAGTGACTTTCCAAGTAACCCTTCATTTTGTACTTTCAATGAAGGGAGAATTTAATCTCCCTGTCTCTTGATGATACATCTCAGAATGCCAAGCAGTTATTCTGTGAATGTTCTCTCCTAACTCAAAAATGCTGCAAAGTAAACTAGAATTTTTCAGAAATTTGGCCATGAGTTACTGTTTTACTGACTGGTCTTCAGTAATCACTTGCTATTCTTATTGCAGTCACTACTGACCAGGCAATTGAGAACTGCAAAGAGCAGCATGAGGGCACCAAGTCAGCTCAGCGGGACACTGTAAAAATCATGGAACTGTTTACAGCAAACTGTTAAAACCTTTAACAAAAGGCTTTCTAGACCAGAGATTAATGACTCCCTGTAATGATTTTATATTGTAATAGGGAGCAATTGTCCTAGCACCTTCCTAGTCAGATATCCAGAGGGAGGTAAATGCAAATACAAGCACCTCAAATATAGAAAGCAGGAGAAACTGTAACAGTTAACTGAATCAAATACATTAATCTACAGTGTGGTACTTCCACAATACACATTATATCTTAAAAATAAATGGATTTTCTTCACTTTCATTCTCTGCAGAAAACTGAAGAGCAAATGCTATAAGACTTCTTACTAAGGCTTTGTAGACTGTTTGTACACAGTTATAGGTACATGAGTGTTAAGAAGTGTTGTAAGCAAGGACCAGAGCTAGTGAAGCCCCTCATCCCCACTCCTCTTTCCTTTCCTCTTGAACAATCACCCCAGGCTCTGCTCACAGTCTCTTGGCCCCATCAAGACACAGAAGTGATGCATTTGATGCCAGCCAACATAAACCAGCAGAAACCAACATGACAGAGCTACACTTCCCGTCTCTGACAAAAAGCGTTTACTGCAAGAAAATAACTATGTCACAATTCAACTCTATGACAACTATCTTGGAAAACAGCAAAGACTCTCAAAAAATAGTCAGACTGCTTTCTTTCTCAAGTGGTATGTTCACGAGGCAACAGAATTACCGAGGGCCAAGCTGAGCAGGACAGGGTACAAAAGGCTTTGCAAATGCTACAGTTCTTCAGTGTGGACTTCTTAACAATAGGAAAAAATTAACATTTTCAAGGGAAAAATAATAATAAAAAAGGAGGAAGCTGCTAAGAAGTACAGTGCAATATATGAACAGTAGGTGCTCTTTTGACTTCATCATCATAAAACTCTGAGCAAAATCTGTATTAATGGCATTACTCTGTCATAGCAAAACGATTCCAGAAGTACTTTCTGCAATGTTGAAGAAAACAGGGACCTATATTTTCAATCCCAGATGTCGACAGATGGGCAGTAACATAGATATAAGAGAGACCAGTTGTAACTAGTTAGATCAGTTTGATATTTTAAATACTATCATAATCAAATGCCACAGGATGATCAGGTTGTTTTTTTTTCTTCATTTCCACAAAAATAATCAAACAAATTATTTTAAAGAATGAAAACTCTTAGAGAAATTAGAACTATACTTTAAACAAATTCGAAATGTACCAAGTGTAAAACTGAAAAGTAACACTAAGAGCTCCATATGCATTCCTAGACCTATTTGAGAAAATTATGGAAGCTGACACAGTGTCATCTGGAAGAGCCAGCTAATGCTCTGTACCAAGAGCATCCACAATTTTATCTCCAAATTGTCTGGCCTAGTATGTGGTTTTTATCTCGGGAAAGTTCAGAAGTGTCCATGCGTACATACAGATGTTAGAAGTTAAAATACATTAACGATAACAGAACCTGAGCTGTTTACTTTTATTACTCTGTTGGTTTTTGTTGGGGATTTTCTTGTGGTATTTTTTTTAATTGAGCACAAATGCTGAGAAACATTCACTGAACACATATATTTTTGTACTTGAGTGGTGCAGAGAAAGACAGCAAACAGGATTCCTTCAACCCCGGGACACAGCAAGGACAAAAGCAGCACTGCGAGCTTTCCCTCAACAGGCGGACACCAAAGGATCACGTTGCAGATCTGCTCTCTAGGAAGCCTGCGTTAGAGAAATACGCCTACCACTTCTTGATCTCATTTTTCAGTTATTGTGGTCACAGATAACATCTGTAGGCAAGTGAAGGCATAGTTAAAATATATTTTTGACAGCAATTATATTAAAAAAAATACTATCTTCTTGATAGGAATTCTGGCTGAGAAAGTTATCATTTTCCTTGTGTTCACTGAAGTGAGGGGAAGGTCAGTGCCAAAGGAATTATTTTTCCAGCTGGATCGCTTCTCCAATTATGTTCACTACACTCACACAAACACTTGTACCAACACAACAGGGAATACTAGACATTTTCTTAAATGGTCCAAGAAACATTCTACATATATGCAATTAATATGAATACAAAAACATTGTTCTAGGTCTTGCTGAACTCCTTTTGAGTTACCTCTCAGTTTTCACATTGACAACTGCTGGGACACAAAGTTGATTCAGATTTGGGGCAGAAAGCTGGTTCTGAAAACCATTCATTAGTTAAAATTTCGGTGTAAAACAGTTCCTCCAACCATTTCAGAACTAAAACACAATAGGAAACCATACACTGATGCTGAATACATCTTCTCTCTTCTGCAACAATATCCAAGTTTAACAGGCAAAAGCCTGAACAAAACAGTATTGCATATTGTAAAAATGAGAATTCATATTATATTATGTAAGGTAATGACAAATTATATTTTTCTCCAGAACAAACAAAAACACATAAGCAAAAATTATTCTATAAACTAAAATAAATGGAATAAATTAGCATCTTCCACAAAAACTCAAGATTCACCCAAATTAGCCATCTAGAAGGTAAAAATTCACACATGTCCTGAATAGAAACATATGCACACATGGTCAGTAAATTACTTTTCAACCATCCACTTAATGTCGACAATATCTGAAAAGTTTCCAATTCTCCACAGATTCTATAATATGAGTCTAGACTGGAAAAATGTAGATGACTACAGCGTATAAGCAACCGCAGATTAGGCAAATTTCACCTGTATAGACAAAACTTACTCTTCTCACAGTTTGGGATCTGAGACAAACTTCAGGCGGACAGAAAAAGAGCAGGATAATCTACCAAGCTCTCCAACACTTGGAAGGAGCCATGGCTCATCCAAAGACTTCCAGGAGCAAACGACAGTAAAAAGGGATGAAGCAGTAACCACCAATCTCTGCACTTTGAGGCACAGCTGTTTTTAATATTGCAGATCGGGTTTTCCTCTACAAAGCAATTACCCTTTTGAGCACTTAGAAGCAGACGATTCCCTAAACCAGTCTTTTAGACCTCAACTTTTCTCGCCTAGAATATAAAAGAGGACTAGATAATAATCTGCTGATGCATTGCCCTGCTCTGCAGACCTTTCCTGCCCACTTCCAGGCATGGAAAAATTATGCTGGTGGGGACACAGAGATTTGGAATCAATATCTCTAACCTGCATCGAGAATAAATTCCCTGGTGTACTCAGTAAGAGGAGAACAAAGGATGAGGTGGTTTTTATTTTGTCTTTTTCACTCACTTCTCACAGTATCTGCAAACAGCTCAGAGCAGGAAGTGGAACAGAACTGTATTTGATCAAAAGCAGTGGGTAAACTGGGTAGCAAGCAGGGTTATAGTGACAGAAATATTCAGTTATATTTGAAGTAAAACTCGAAATGTTTTTTCTAGCTAGTCCTTAGGAATAAGACTGACAACTATATCAGCAAGAAAAAAAAAATCTAGTTTCAAGGGCTGATGTGTTAACCTGTTGCTGAGGACTAGTAGGTTTGGTCTGCCAAAAATTTTAAAGGGTGCTGAGACATGTCATTACAAGTAATGAATCCCAGGCCTCCAAATAACAGTAATCCCTAATTTATCTGAACTGAAGCTCCTCAAAGAGTTCTCCTTGTAGACAGTCTCTTCGCATCCTGAGATTCCCTGTGTTTAGCCTTCCTTGTTGCCCACGTCTGTATCTTTTCTAGTCTTTATAATGCTTTCTGACCACAAATGCATACAGCAAGTATTCAAACTGGGGGCTCATCAAAAAGGTTTATGAAGGTAAGTCACTCGTTTCCAATAATTTTCCCAACTATTTCCAAATCTGAGAAAGTCTTTCCAAAGAATTTAGGTTAACAACACCATGCATGCTATCTTAATTGCAGAATAGGATATGCACAGGTCACGTTAAGTATAAGTAAAAAACCCAGATCCCCAAATGGCAGCTTTGAGGACCTTTTTAATTAATTTAAAACAGTAAAAATGGGGGTCCAAAGCCAAAAAATCAAACAAAAACCCAAACAAAAAAAAAGTCATAATTGTAAGGAGAAGAAACAATCTTATTTGCAGTGATGTCCCTTTATTTGTAGTAATACATTTTTGGACAGTCTCCTTGCAGGAAGACTCCTACCAAAGAAATGAATTTACACAACAAAATTGATATGAGAGGTGAAGAGTTTTGCAAGCAGTTACCAAGTATATCAAAACATCATCGTACGCTATTTTTTGTCATTTTGAGAGAGCGTTCATGTGAAAAAAAAAAAAGCCAAGTGTATGCTCTCCAGTCTCAGTGTGCTAGTATGTGATTTTATTATATCTTCCCTTTATAAACTGAATAATAGCAGCACCTGTGGACAGAAGAGCTCTTATTCTTCTTACGGAATCTGTAACACACTTGACATCATAGGAAAAAGGTTTAATTCTGCTCAACAACATGCTGTGTTCTTTGGTATCTGATTTTATGTACCATTCCATGGATAGCTCGTTTTAATAGTTCATTTGTTTTTCTTCAAGAGCAGCTTTTGAACCTGAATGTTTTGATGCTTTCCCTGGAAGAAGATAGCATCGGACCCCTTGTGTGAGAGCAAATACAGAACCACAATGAGAACATCCAGTTAATACAAAAAAGAAAGAAAAATATTCATCAAACATAGTACACAACTATCCACTTCAGAATTTTTGTACTATCCCCTCAAGTATTTAATATTGGTCAGGAATTCAAAGTGACCATACACATCTCACTGATTCATGATGCCAGAGAGAAAAGCTATGGGATCAATCATCACTTGCCAGCAACTCATATAAACTTGGGTAAATAGCAAGGAATGTAACAGTTAGGAGGCTTTATTTCAGCTTGGGATTTAGTAAACTTTCAGAAATCATCAGGGAGTTACATTCAAGAAAATATAACACTGAAGAGAACACATTCAAACCAATTCACCTATTCTTGTGTCAACACTGCATAATCCTATGAAAGGAAAAGGAATTAGTATTTTATAGCACTCCTGGTACATTTCTGTTTGTTATGAAGTTTACTAACAATAGCAAATGAATAGGAAACATAAATAATGCATGAATCCCTAAAATAAAACAGCAGGTAACTTATTTAACAGAAACAGTGTAAATTCAGCAAAAGTGGAAGGAAATTATTTTAAGTAAGTTCCCTGGATATAGATCTAAATATTCACATGAAATTAAATTATACCACCTCTATTGTTCCCTAACAATCACTGGGAAATAGAGGTTATTATTTTACATTCCCTGGCAGCTTGTTGCTGAAGTCATTGGAAAAGCAGTGGGGATAAATCTGACTTTTTATGCTATTAGTACGCTACTTGTAAAACCCAAACCAGAGCTGTTTGACTGGATTTTTCTAATGCACCATTTACCAAGAGCATAATTATATTTACAACACCAAATGTAAATGATAGGTATCAAACATGAGGCTGTATATCATAAAAAAGGTGTCTTAGGAGTTAGTTTTTCCTTTATTTGTTTTTTAAGTGGAAATGTTTGGAGCATGACCTCTGGTTCTTCTAAGACTGACAGTTGAATTTTTAGTACCAGGAAATAAAAGACAAGGATAAAAGAAATTAACTTATAATAGTCACCATGTTATTACTGCCGCTAATAATAACGGCTGCAAAGCTTTAGCCAACAGAATATTTATTTATGTGATACACAGTTTTATTTAACCTTACACTTCAGTGTTTTTCCCAGTAAGACTCTTCATAATATCTTGTTTCGTTAGCTTCTCCTAAGGAAAACAAACCCAAATTCCTTCTGATGCTTTATGCAAGAAGGAAAGAAGACATGCTAAGCACACTGTTTCCTTGACCACTGAAAACTCTTAATTTATACATTCATTGAGCAAACACTCCAACCTCTCTGGGTTCACCAAAACTAAAAAACAGTTTTACTTATGCAGCATTTAATAGGCATCAGATGAGAAATAATTTGGAGATTTAGACTTTCCATATTCAAATCTGTATCACGCTGTCACATGCACGCTTGCAAATTAGTTATATAAATTTCAAGTCAGGGAAACAAGAACATTAGCTGGTAAGTAAAATTAACATCTGTCGTTCCATATTCCCATACATCCAGCATTCGCCGATACAATGCTGCCTTTTACTGTCACACACTTCATAATTAAAAGGAAGTTGTAAATGGTACGATGAAGCATACCCATAAATAAGTCCCAACACTGACTAAGCTGTTTTTCTCCAAGCCTTCTACAAAATGTCAAAAAGAACAAGCTTTTTTTTGCAAGTCTTTTTATGTGGAAGTGAAGGAAATCAAATAGGTTAAGACCTGCATGCTCTATTTCAAGCTTTTCAGTCAGCTGAGAACAATTTCTAAAATCTTCACCAATCGGCAAATTAGCTGGTTTGGAGCGCTTCCAGCAAAAGAATCAGAGTGTATGCACAATGCTCCATGCTTCCTCAGAAATATGCAAAAAATGTTTTTAAGATTTCATGGTTAAATCACAAGTTTGTCAAGCAGAAAAATCTTGTTACTAGCAATCTGTTCAGCACATAGCGTGGCACACTGGTCCTCACAGGGACCTCTGGATTCAATGATAGCATGCAGAAAACTGCAGTAAGACAATAAAAACCAAGCATCTTTGACAAAGGTGATACTTTAATAGTTTAATTCCAGTAACAATTAAATACATTCCACAAACACACAGATCAAATTTTTTAAAAACAGAAATATTAAGTTTGCTGAATTTTCTTACTCAGATATCACTGCCACAATAACTGTGTGTCCCTGATGCTCTCAGCATGAGCATTCAGCTTGAAGAACAGAATGGGGGTATTTCAAACTCAGCGAAAAGCTGGTTTCCCATCAAGAGCAGCTTTCCCACACAAAAATACTGTTTGTCACTTTGTTTACAATGATTTGATGATCACATTCTACTGAACTTACAGCCATTTGTAAAATAATTTTCTGTGAGAACGAAACCTCACCCAAGACTCTGACCCTGCATTGGGATCCAACAGCTCAGCCACACAACCCATGGATTCCCACTCAAGTCACATTGAAATAGAACAAAAAGTATCTTTCTGACTGGTCCTTTCTCACTTAATAAAATTAATGTTTCTTCTCCCTTTTTACTCTAATAGCCTTCCTACAAGATACAAAGTAAAACTTTACATGGAAAGATCGAACTTTAAATCACAGAGAAGTCAAGAAACTTCTAAAAGTGAAAAAAGTTGTAATTCCTCTGAAAAAAAAGAAAAAAGAAAGATAAAGGGAAATTACATATTCATATTATGAAAGACTAACCAGCTTGAAAAATAAAACCTCCACCTAACCATTGCTTTTCCTTTTTCTAACAGCTCACAATAATGTTTAACCTAAAATGGAAAACTATTAAATTGAAACTTTAACTAAGTAATTTAAATTTAAATTTAACTTTAATAAGTGTTCTGGTAAACATCTTTCAAGGTGGTAAATACTGAACAGTTATCTCACTATTCCACCTACCCAGAAAAAATTTTGCACCTTTATAGGTTTAGGTGATATTAACTATGCAACTGTATCATAGGAATGTTAGATTTAGAAACTTTAAAATATTTAATAAACAAATAGTTGAAGGCCAATTCTATAGTTATTTCCTCCCAGGAATAAGAAAACTTTACGTAAACTTCTTCCCGGATTAATAAATGTTCTCCAATCTGAGTCAGAAAATAGCTTTCTCACCTCCTTGAGTACTCATAAGAGGAAGGAAAACAAGGACAGACATAGTCATTGGATGGATTTGAGCTAGTTAAACTTTCACAGCATTTAAAAATCCCCCTACTGAGGTTAATCCTTACTTTACTTCTTTACTGTATTGATGAATAACTCCCAAAGAAGAAAAAAAAGTAGTTTCATTGCTATGTGGAACTTTAAAAAAAATACTCGTACAAGAATACACTTAAAACTTCTTTAACAAAGCTACATCTGAATAAAATATAAATGAAAGCACACTTTAGATTCATCAGTATGGAAACAAAGGGAATAAGAATGCCATAACAGAGGATATATCTGACAAGTCTGATCTAGAATGTATTCTGCAAGAGCTCCTCAGAGGTGATGGATTTGGTTTCTCTTCTTACCACTTATTTATCATATTCTAGATTACTAGTATACATTCACTGGACAACACACAAAGTATTTCATTAAATATAAGTACTAATCTACAATTCCACTATAAGCTCTTTGTTCACAGTTTATCGCTGTGCCTTGTGACTAAGACAAGATGAGGGAAAGGAAGGGTACAGCAGCATTCAAAGGCTGTTTTGGCGTGGGGAGGGAGAAAATTGTGAGAAAAGTTTGTAAATCGATGCAAAAATATTTGGGTGAAGACTCCATTAAAAATTGCTGCAGTCTGTACTAGCACATTTCTGCCTCTGCAGACTCAAGTGATTCTTATGAAATGCTTAGCATCTACTACACAAATAAATTTAAAAAAGCACTTCAGGAGGAATAGAAAAAAATAGCACTATTTTATAAAATGCAATATATTATTACCAGCAAACTTACCAGTCGTCTCCTCTCTTCTTCAACAGCAATCAGGAGCCGAGCAAACTCTTTCAGTGACTGGGCTGGAAACAAAGGAAAAGAACACCCTGGTCAACATTACATTTGAAGACCAGATGAGTCAGTTATCTGACTGAAGTTACAGTGATAAGGTACTGTTCTTATATAGTACTTCACTGAAATCAGTAGTCATTAAATGAGGCGCAGACTGAAGCGAGCAGCAGGTCACAATCGGGTAAAAAACAAAGGAAGAGAACATGAGCCTTAAGTGTCATAGGTATTTAAAAATAATTTTAAATGGAATATGGCAAGCTCATTTTCCTGAAATGTGCAAAGATCAGCCTCAAACCGAAGAATTCTACAATCAGCCACAAAATTTACTGTAGCATACAAGAAGTAGAAAGAAACTGCCAAGAAAAAACTTCAGTTTCCCCTATGAAAGTGCAGCAACAAATACTTACCAAGAACAATGAAAAATATTCAGGTAAAAATTTGAAAGTCAACATTTTAGAAGAAATGCGTTACTTATGTCAACTGCTCAGGTTTATCAGCTTTTGGCTTCATGTTTTGCAAGGACAAACTCACAGGTGATGAGAATAGAAGATTCATCTATAAGCAAGCTTTGAATTCTACTATAACTGAGAGAGTGTTTGCTCAAAACTGCCTTCGAATATCAGACAAAGGGCTATAGTGGATGTCGACAGAAACATAATAAAAGTATTAAACCATAAAAGAGGGCAAGAAAGGGGAAAACATTCCAAAAACTTAAGGCTTTCATGCAAGCAAGTGGTGCAAATCTCTCTAGAAAAATCTGCCTTTCCATTTATATCACTCTCTCAAGGGCATATGAGCTGTTCAGAATGCAGCATCACAATTTCACAGACAAAAATGCCAGAGAAGAATCATGCAAAGAGAGCCAAGTAGCTCTTTCTACTTTCTCCTGATGCATCTAGCAATAATTGCTAAAAACGACAGGATGCTACATTTCATGGTTTAAAGCTCTCAGAATGCAGATTCATAAATCCTACAGTTTCTCAAAACAAAATTGAGGCAATCTAAATCACCTTCTAAAGAGGTGAAACGAAACAAGCAAAAGAACAGACTTGAAAAATCTTCACAGCTAAACAAATGATTGTATGCTAAGAGAACTCCTGTCCTCTTTGCTATTTTCCCATCCTCTAATGTGTTTTTACAAAACGTGTCATTTTCCAATAATATGGCTTCATCCCCTCTCAACTTCCCTGAAAGATTTAAGGTATTAAGTATATTTTCTAGAGGGTCTGCTATGTTCCATTATCTCCTAAAAAGGAACAAGTATCTAGCTTACCTCAACTATTTTGTCAGTATTCAAGAATTGCTACTTAGTTTTTGGACCATACCCAAACCATTTTTATCCTTTATCCCATCTGGACATTGCAGAGGTCACCCTTGCATTCTTCATGCTCTCTTTTAACTTTTACAGCTGAAGAACACTTTGCTGTTTGTTCCAATTTCTTCTGCAAGATCTTACATACTTTATTTTTTGCAACTGTAACATTATACCTGCATATCTTGACGCTAAGTCACTCTTTGCTGACAAATCCTTTTTTCCCCATTACTACTCATGAGCTCTTTGGTTAGTCCTAATACACCTGTTAAGTTAAAAGTCCACCCAGTTGGGTCTCAATCCTTTTCCTTTAATATTTTTCCCTGAGAACACAAACACCAGAAAGTTTTGCCACCTTTTATGTAAAAGAAATTCTAGGCCTCCAGCACAAACTTTGCGCTTACAGGCTTACCAGCTGAGCCTTTCAGTTATTTACCACCTCAGCCTTTATCAGAGATAAAGATACTTAAATTTGCTATCCACTGAATTAACTCAGTCTCTCAGAATCAGATCCTAGCATCCCATCTGTCAAAACCAGGTAAAGAAATAATATGATGAACTGACTGGTTACCTGATAAGAAACCTGTTGAGTGTTACTTTCAGGTATATCTATGTAGCCATGACAAAACCCTGAAAAGTAAATAAACAACGAGGCAAACACACATGGCCAAACTATTTCTTATTTTCACACTGATATGTCTCAAAATTTACCAAGAAATTATCCTTGCCTGTACAAAACAGGAGAGAGCCAGTTCCCTTGCACATGTGGCAGAGTGATTCTCTACCCACCATTAAAAAAATGCACCTTTTCAAATAAACTAGATAAACACATTGTTTGAATTTTATTACCTATTCAGGGAATTAGGATGCACTTCAGAAAAAGAGCTGGCTTTCTAGTAACGCCAGCAAGAGAAATTGTTTCCAGATTATTTCAGGGAAATAATTGGTCATTTTTAACCGCAAGATGATGTGTTACTGCAGTAACATGTTAAAACTCCATTCCCCATCCTTTTTTTTTGTTGTTGTTTTTTTCTGTGGAGTCACAATGACAGAACTATTTCAGAGAGAAATAATTATACCAAGCACTAGATATCTGTGAGGACAGCAGATCCAGACCGTACTGAAATTCAAGTTTTCCCTACCCACATCAACTACTTTGCATACTCTTTTTTAAAGTTTCTGATCACATCATTAAATCCATCCTTTATACAACAAAGGCTCATGACTTTTTTCTTCATCATCTGCAGTAAGAAAGTTAACACTTTACACCTTTCAGCAGCCAAGCACAAATACTGCCAGTTCCCAGCACTAAAATAGAGCCAAGACTTCATATAAATCAAATAGAAAGGGTGGGTGACAGGCAGCTGAAGGCAATACAGTTGTGAAGAGAAAAATATCCTCTCTGGTCATGCAATATTCAGTGTTTTAGGAGCAAAAAGAGAGTAAAGGAAGAACTGCAGGAAGCAGAAACTGGGCAGAAGGATGACTGGAAACTGAAATTAAAAAAACAAACAACAAAACAAAACAGTAAGAGAAGCTGTTGATTCACCTTCCTAATTTCAAGGTAGAACAAGAGGTTTTTTTAGTTTCAAAGTCAAAACTTTTGCCTAGGACTTAAATAAAACCGCGACAGAGGAAAAAAACAAAAACAAAAAAACCCAAACAAACAAAAATATGCTCTGTAAGTGTGCAAATCAAGATTTTCTTCAATGTGTAACACCAATACAAATGTACTGATATGTTCCCTATATCGTTCCTCAGCTAACGACTGAGAAGTTGTCTCCACCTTCTCTTCCCCATTGCCTCACCTTTGGGAGAGCTATAACAGTCAAAGTTTCAGTAAGAACACAGAACCTCCACTCTTCAGCAGCACTAAGACAAACCATTCCTCTGATCCTAGAGATACCTTCGTTGCAAAGACACCTTCACATCAACGCTGATAACACCTTCACTGTTGGCTGCAGAACACCTGCATCCATCCATGTTGTGCTGATCAATGCCAATGAAGCCATGGAGTGTCCTTTCCCAGCTCAGGAGGTGCAAGGGGAGAACAAGAAGTGCACTGTGTAATTCAGACCATAACGAAGGATGCACACCCAGTGCACAGACACGGATGTCTCTGGTGATGCCACTGGTTCTTCTGCCCTTGCAACGGTATCACATTATGTCAAAAAAGGCTTTACCACCACCAGCTCTCCTACAATACCAATGAATTTTACAGTACTTCTGAATCTTTAAGGTTATTATACCCTTCTTCCCATACAACCCCCACTCAGTCTGACCTCATTAAAAGCCAAGGTCTGTCCCTAGAGAACTTCATCTGTGCAGCAAGCTGCAGCAGAAGGCGGCAAAGGGAAGACAAGACAACCCAACCTTTGCTCCTCTCTCCCTAGTGTCCACTTTTCCCTTCTTCCTTCCTTCTTTTCCCACAGACCTCCTGTGACCGCAGAGGTGAGAGCTCCACCTCACTTGGGGACTAGGCTGAGCAGATGAGGGACACACAGTGCAGAGCTCAACGCTGGGCTCAGGCCTCCCCGGGATGGCTTCCAGACCCCCCTGCAGAGCTGGGCCGAGGTGGTGGTCCCCTCCACAACCAGGCCCCCTCTGGGGATTTCAGTACAAACCTGAGGCACAGGGTGCACACACCTAATTCTGGGTTCCCAGTTTTCAAAAAGGAAGCAAAGAATATTTTCACAATAATAACCTGAGGTTATTCTTCTGTGTAGTTAAAAAACAGAAGATTTAAAAATCAGAACCATTTGTGTCAAATGTGGCGCACCGCTGCCTGTCAGGAAGCCTGGGAATTGCACGCAGGCCTCACAATCTTTTCTTACCAACATTGCAACATTTAATTCCCAGCACCCCCACCTCCCTTCTTTTTATTCAGAATAGACACAGAAGAATTAAAGTGACCTTTGCAAATACAAAAGGCAGGGGGGTGGGGTGGGAGAGTGAAGAGTCAAGTATTTTACAAGAGGAAATGTCATGGGAATGTGCTGATAAGAAATAAATTCTGAAAATATGCCACTAATAAAAGTACAATTTGTAACCTAATTTATATTAAATACAAAGGTATTTTAATTTATTTTCAAAAAGCATTACTGTTATAGGTGGGTATTCTAAGTAAAGCAAAGTGTTGCCTTAATACTTTATTCCAAGTCACTAGGAGATACCAGCTTACAAAATAATTTTACAGTCTGCTTTCTGTTTAAGGACTACTCAAAGGACCTGTAAAATACACTTGGCATCATGATGGAAATGATGCCTGTGAAAAGCAGCCCTCAACAAGAAAGAAACAATTGTATATGCACCCGGATTTACACTGTGGTGTCTCTCATCACAATTAAAACAGGTCGCCAGCTGTCTTCTCTGGAGTATTACCAACTCAGCAACAATTTGCTGCAAAATTTCCCTTGTTCAGGAGAAATAGCTCCCATTACTTTATTTAAAAAGCAATAACAACAACAAAATGAAAAAAACAAACTCTATTTATTTTTAAATTAAAAGTCTTTTAATTAATTTGCTTTATAAGGAAGCAAAGTAACAGTACTAACAGCTTAAGTCTCAATGGTGTAGATCAACAATGTCCTTTTTTTTCCAAAAGATGAATGTGTTTAATTTGGTTTTTTATCCCTATTAATTCAAACATATTGTGCAGCTCCACAAACAGCTATACTCACATAATCAAAACAGAACTGAAGTTTAATGTAAGACTAAGTGAATGAGGGAGAAATGAAAAAGGATAAAAAATTATTTATCTGAATTTACAGAATGAATTATTAAAAATATGATTAATTTATGACCCAGAATTCTGGTTTACTGCATTCAAATCAACCCAATGGCTCATAGGAAAAAAAATGTCCTTAATAAACTTTTTAAAGTTTTTGTTATATACTTGTGTAAAGAATGTATCACCTTCAAACAACACACCTATGGACATTACTGAAGCTACTGTACTAATAACTAGCTTAATACTAAAGAGTACAGTGTTACATTGCACTGCCAAATGTTACATACAATGGGTTCAATGCCATCTGTATTTAATAAGAAAAGGAAAGCAATGGATATGAAACCTAGAAGTAGTTTTATATGACCAATACTGAATTCAAAGACATAAAGACAAGTAGGGAAGGTAACATTCAACCTGATATAGAATGAAAATTTACTGTGGAAGACAGAATAAAAACAAATGCTCTTTTCCATGAAATGGACTGTTGGTTTAACTTATACTTACACATGCAGTCCTAAACAATGCATGGGCAATTTTTAAATACTCTGAAGTACACTAAACAACATTCTGTAGTATTCTAAAGAGGTAACACCACTATCTTCAGATATGCAGATGCCAACATGGAAAAAATACACATACAGAAATATGTCATTTGTTCTTATGACATCTTGCTGTATATGAGGTGAAAATGTGCAAGCCTGTCAAGGATTTCCTTATATCTTCCTAATCTGACAGGGGAAATGCCAGGACTGTGGTGTCCATTGCTCCCAACGCTCTGTGGCAAAAGGGTCACTCAAGTACATCGTCTCTCCAGACTGGTGATGTCCAGCAGAGACACGCTAGAGCAGGCTCCGAATTCATGCTTCAGCATGAACTTCAACTAAAGACTCCAAAGGAGTTTTTCTCAGTAAGTAATACATTACCAAATCAGAATTCAAGATGGACCTTAGACCCATAACGACATTTCTTACGGATTAGCACTCGTTTACAAGACTTCAGTGACAAAGCAAAATAAATGCAAGATTAATGAGTGCTGGAAAAAGAAACTTCTCCAATTCTAAAATGAAAGTTAAATATAATATTAAAGAGTTACTAATTCACAGATATATTTCCAGAGCTTTTAATGACTAGCATTATTTGCAACCACAAATGTTATTTCAAGCAGTTTTTTGAAAAATCACAACATCAAATAAAGTGTCCATCCATCTTTCCGTGGCTTTAAGCCATACTGAAAAAGTATGGGGTGGGGGGTGAAGTAGAAAAAGAAGCAACAGATGGTTTCCTGATGAAACAGAAATATCACAAATTTCAGATTAACACTGACAGGCCATAACAAGTACCTGGAATAAAGAGACAATAATCTGCTTTCTCATCACTTTCTACCTAACAAGAACTTAGGATGTCATAAAAGCCACACAGGATTAGTAGTTTATATCTGAAGGTAATTAAACTGGATGTCTCAAAATGGCACTGCTATGGTGAGTTTTCAACATACCAAAAATGTAAACCCAAAGGAGGACTGTCTTGAAACAAGCCTCCCAAAGCTTCCTATTCTCTTTGTCTTTCAATATATTGGCTATGAATTTAAATATAGCCTTATCTTATACAATGCAGATTTCCTTTACCACTGTCACAACCTGATTTGCTAACAATCCTTTTTCTTCTTTTTTTTCTACTGAATAAAGCCTATAAACATTAAAAGTGTACAATTATCTAGAGCTTTAAAGGGAATTACCGTTTAGCCCAAAGGGAACAAGCTGCAGGACCAGAGCCCTATTCTGCAAACCGAAATAAAAAATAATTTGTGCAATTTACAAATACTTCATAACCAATGTTGACTGTGCTTGAGTACTGCTGTAATATAATTTTAAAAATAGTATAAACCAACTGCAACATATTCCTACAGAAAATAGTATTTTTTTTTTAAAAAAACAATTTTCAGAAATGCTATATTTGGACAAGTACCTGTCTTCTAAGTCTTCTCAATTATTGTTCAGGTTTTAATTTTTCATTGGCTGCTGCTATTTCCTCTGCCACTTCTACCCTAGGTCTGTTTACCTTACTTTCTGAGTGGCACCATTTTCGGAGAAACTTCAGTTTGGAAGACTGAGATAAATACCGTAAGTAACATTTACTGGGAAAGAAGAGAAGACAAAAGGAGGAGAGAGGAGGACAGGATTTGAAATTGTTGTTTTTCTTACCAATTTCTGGGTTTCTATCCCAAGATATTAGAGGCAAGAGTAACTGCTTTCTTTTGTTTAGGTTTAAGGTAATATTGCTTAGGTATTTATGTAAATTCCAGTTTGTAAACTAACAGCCCATCAGATGCACTTTACCTTTGAGCTGAGTATTGGTGTCCAGATAAATTATGTTAGAAGATTCCATTGTGGAAAAGGAATGTAGAATATCAAGATCATGGCTTGTCTCTTCATGGGGTTTCAGTCTCGTTTAAATTTGGAAAATTAATATCGGATGAGCTGCCTTATCCTCCACTTGGTTTCTCTTACTTTCCTAATCTGGATATCAGATTTTATGGATCTGTAAAAACGACCTCATGCATTCCTTTAGTCTGTGTTTACATTTACCACAATCTCCGTAAGAAGACAGAAAAAAGTTATTTGTACCTTCCTACAATACAATGAAATATTCTTCTGATAGTAAAAGACATGGGCTGAAGCAAAGATTCATGTGTGTACGTTTTAAACTTACATAGAAATACCTCGACAGACACTCTCAAATTGACAGCAAATTCTGCCACCAGACAGTGGTTTCAATTCACAGCCCCAATAACCACAAATTTCCTTTAAGAATTCTATCCTGGGGAGGTGTTCAAAGGTAGAGGCAACTCTGTCTGGTTCGTTCTCCTCTTGTGATAGAATCAAGACGTACTTAGAGCAAAGTGAAGTAATTTCAGACTCAATAAAAGAGCATTCTTACTATCTGTTCTATAATTAATCTATTAAGTAAACTCTGCAATGGCTTAATCCAATGCTTTTTTATCAATTAGGACCATGATCTGTCAGTTTTTGAGACAATTTCTACCCAATCAAAACCCTGAACTTTCAACTCTGATTTTAGAAAAAATAAAATCCATCCTTGAAATTGGATCCAATTTCAAGGATGGTTTATCCTGATTTAACACAGACATGCCCGCAAGAAAAATAAATAGCAACTATTGCCGTACCAGTTAGATCCTCACAGGGAGCACAGCTTACAATGGTAATTTTGTTTCCCATGGAAAATTCTACCATGAACTGTGAGGAAAGGTATTTTGCAAAATTTCTTCAATTCTTGAAAATAAGTGTGCTATCTTACAAAAATAAATCCAAATTTGCCAAACAAATACATCATATGTCAGGAAGGAAAAGTATAAGAGACAAAGAGATTAAAAATGCCTGGTTTAAAACATCTGCAAAGAAACTACACAAATGAGGAAGCAAGAAAAATGACAGAATTAAGAGATTAAGACTGTTACGTCCAAATTTAGGCCTTAAGGACTACACATTGTTCACATCTTCCACTAAATACTGGCAAGCAGAAAACTTGATCAGAGCTGACATCCATGTAACTAAAAGTAAACAAACAAAACTCAAGGCTGTTCTCTACTTCATTTGCGTTAAAGCATTGTAAGATCAGAGTACATGTGGTGGTATTTTGTCCTCCTACTGGCTCTTTGCAGTATTAGGACTGAGGGATGGGCGAGGGTATTAAGTGCTACAGATTTTCCATGAAGACAAAACCAGACATGAAACTATCACAGATGCAGTAACAGTCTCCCCACTTGACCTGCCCTGGTTTATGGCATTCAAACTCTGTATGTTTTTTAGGGAGTGTCCCTCATGTACAGGTTTCAAAACCACTTCCATTGCCAGCCACAAGCATTTCCCCTGCCCGGTCCCACTATAAAGACAAGACAAACCAGCAGAAGAGGCCAGCAAGTTGCAGTGCAACACTGCAGCTCCTGCCTGAGCACAACACACGTGTGCCTCAAAGTGCAGACAAATACGTGAACCATATAAGGGAACAAATCAAGACCTAAGCTTAATCAAAGCCCAAAGCTTTGCAAGATGTGTTTGCAAGTACAGAGTAATACATACATACCATATTAGGCAACTGGAATTTTAACTCTAAAGTATTTTCATCTTGCAAAACTTAATGAGCAAATATAGCAAGGTATTTTATGAATGTTGTTTCTTTTTCCCTAAACATATGTAAAGCATAAAATGTAGGGCTGCTATTAGAAGTAAAAATCCTTTTCCCCATTACAGAATCTAATTGAAACAAACCTTTGTCAGAGTAACTATCTAAATCCAGTTACACACAGTATCACACTCAAGAATTCTTTGCTATAAAAAGTGGCCATTGTGTCACAAATATTTAAACAAACAAATATAAGCCTTGTACAAAAGTTGAAACAATGCTTTGCACCAAACCATTTACACTTTCCACTACATTCCTTTTCAACAAAAGTCCACAAAAAAACCTACACACGTTTATTTACAAATTAAGGTGACTCACGGGTAAGTCAGGTTATCTAGAATTTCCAGATCCACTCTCAGCACTTGTCAAACTTAATACTTGGACTGATAACCGTAAGACATGTAATGTTACACAATTTAAATAAATCCAGTTACTTGACTTAACATCAGTAAATTGCTACGCTCTACTCATGCAGAACCTCACAAAACAAATACACATAGAAAATTCTAGATAGATCAAACGAGTGTAAAACATCTCCTAGAGTCCTGAAAGATTTTTAAAGTTTAAAATGGCTGTCTATCCCACAGTATGTTAGCAAAAAACAAAAGCAAAAAACCTGCAACAAAAATTATTCAAATACTATCACCACACTTCTAGCACATTATTAAGAAAGACAGCTGCAATATATCTACCCCATGTTAGTGTTCTATTCTGATAAGAAAAGCAGCAAATATTTTGAGAACATGTAATTCAATTTGGAAATTTATCTATCCTTAGCAGCACAAATCCTTCAACACAATTCTTCAAGACAACACTAGCAGGGCTGCAGTAAAAAGCCCAATCTAGACTATTAGTCAACAGCATCTCTCCCAAAATGTGACATCCTGAAGTGACAGCAGAAACATTTTAAATCACCGAAGCGGTTTCTTTCATTCTGTTAGGAACATGGGACTGAATGAATCTTCTAGATAATTCCAGGCAGTCACTTGCTTTCACAAAGCACTATATAAAAAATGTTCAACAAATTAGTAAATCCCTTTTCTTGTCTCTCCCCTTCTTTCTACACTTCTGTGACGGAGCGGAGGCTTTTGGGACCAGCCATGACAAATTTTCTATTTTCACCATGTTCTCACAGAATAAAGAGAGAGCAGTTTTAAGACGTGCTGCATCTCTATGTCACCACAATATATCATTTAAACTCATATCTGCCAAAGAGAAATCAGCCTGTTCCCACCTGATGGAGCCACATGCAGGGCAGTCTTGGGGCTGAGCTCCATAGCTACACAGCTGAGCAGGGTGTGGGGAGCAACATTCAATACATTATCTTCTGTACGACAGGTATGAAGTGATCTTAAAGTGCTTCTGGAGAGCTACTTTGAAACCCAGGCAGCTTGACTTAGCACCCATTGAAACTAACAGCATAACTTCCTTGACTGTAAAAGTCCATTTAATCCAATTAACCTTTACCTTAACTAAATTAACCATTAACCCTTGACTTGAACAGATCAGACTTCTCCAGATTTGACTGATATTCACAGACTGTCAGAGGAAGAACAGCTTTAAAAACCATGGAACACTCAGAAATAGATAAGATCAAAGGTGGATTCTGGTTAAATCAGATCCTTTCAATCCTCTCCTGCTTTCCTTTGCACTCCTCTCCCCTCCCCACCTCCAAGTACCAGTAGAAAGAATTGCTATATAAATTGACTATAAATACAAATCTTTAATTCAAAAGAAAACAATTGCTACTTCACACTCAAGTTTTTTGAACAGCTGAATAACAAGACAATGTGGGAAATAACCACTGGGCAACACACAACATATTAGCTGCAAAAGTAATATTCAATCCTAGCATTCCATAAACAAAGGAGGTAGAAGCAATTATGACTACATTTCAGGCTTGCCAATCCCCGATTCTTCAGAGGCACATCCACACTTTAAATGACAAGGAAAAAACCTGATATTTCAATCCTTCCAGCTGTACAAACCTTATTTGTGTGTGGCTCTTTGTGGATGTTGAAATAGGGGAAGTAAAAGGAATGTATTCAGAATACAGCTGAGAATCATTAATACTGTTTTTCTGAAAATTCAGTGCATTTATTACGTGAATGGTGAAACATTTTAATTAGGAAAAATATGGCCAAATACTTCAACAAATGCTAGGTTTGTCATAATTGCTTTGCTGAATGCAGGCCTACAAAGGGATCAAGGACTTCTTGTGCTTAAAACTAAACTCTACTAAGGATTTTATTTCAGAAAATACAAATCCTTCATCTTATTTGCTCAAACCTGAAGATAAGTATCTCAAAGCTGAATTGAACAAACTACTACCTGTTCTTGAAAACAAGTATCTATTGCTGAAGAGGCATACTAACTTGACAAATCTGAAGTGTTATGTCTCTTTACAAGAAGTGTATTATATGTGGCAACAGTATATACCAGTTATGTTCAAACCGACTCTGTAAGGCAATTCTCTAGTCCTCAGACTCTCCCCACAGGCATTCATACTTCCACTGGGATGCCCAACTCTAGAAATAGAAAAACTCAGTGATGAAGCAGGGAAGGGGTACATTGAAGGCATGAAACAAGAACAACAGAGCAGAATGCATCTACCAGAGTCCAGAAGATCAAACTATTGATGAGGGACACAACAGATACTTCATCTTCATTTGTAAGTGGCATGGACTTGTCTACTTGGCTGTTCAGACCAAATGTTGACTTGCAGAATGAACCAGGACAACCAAAGCTATTGCTGTCCATCGCCTGCCTCAACTTCTTTCAGTAAATAGCATGAGCTCCAAGGCAAGTGGCAGTCTGAGACACCACAGTTTGCAATCCAATACATTAAAACGAACCAGCATGAACAGCTGACTGCACCAGCCACTCCAATCTAATGTTTTTTAATTTGAATATGCATCTCAAGGTAGAAGGGAATAGAGCATGCAAATTCTCCTAACAACCTTCTGATATGTATCCTGAAGAAGAAGTCAAAACAAGGCTTATATTGTTGATCTTATTTTACCTTTTCCTCCTGCACAAATAAAGGCCTATTACAACATTATCTTGTTTCCTGCTTTGTCAGCCTCATGTGACCTTCTACAGCAAGGACAAGAGCTCTGGTCTGGACCAGCAGAATGACAACCTTCTCTTTCTAGTGCAGATGCTGTTTTGAAGCCTCTATGGGATCCTAGAACTAGCATAAAAATCACTCATTTCTTGGAGTCAAGAAACAATAGCATTCCGGAACCAGGTGGCATTTGTTTAAATATGCAATAGAGATTAAAAACCAATAATGGTAGGAAGAGATAAAACAATTTTTGAATAAGTACTTCAGGAATTTCACACCCTGATTGTGCTGAGTTCCTCCCACAATTTGTTACTGTTTAACCATTGTAGATAAAAATAGACCAACAGGACTACTAAAGAACTCTGTTCTGTGATTCAGATCTTACAAGTAGCTCCTGCAGAGTTGCTCTGAAAGTCACCTAATAAGTTAATCTTAAAATTCATTCTTCCAGCTGGAGAAAAAGGAGCTGGCAAATCTAGGCATGTAATCACTACGGAAAAACAACATACAATCTTTCTATGCAAATTCACTCTCGGTCACAAATAGCTTTCTATGGTAATGCAAGACTCAACCCTTCCCCACCCATCTAAAAAAAACCGCCTTTTGTAAACATGCTTGTCTGTACTATGTTCCACAAGGTCAACAAACAAGCACTAAAAAAGTTATTGAGATAATGCCTACACTAAAATATCCACCCCCGGAACTCCACCCTCAAGGTGGTAGCAATATCCTCCTCTTTGCTTGGCTTGGATAAGGCAGTAGCAGACCTGAGCCAGTGGAATTCATTTTAGACTTGTTTGGTATTTGGAAATTCCATTCAGTGCAAAGTAGGCAGAATATTAATCCTGAAAAGAACTTTCTTGAACATCAAAGCTAACCTCAGGTGATTAAGGAGATGTCCTGTAAGATACCCAACTGATTCAGACTGTAGGCGGCTCAGTGGCATTTTATAAATAATTCCAAAACAACCAGGCAAATTCGAGAAGCCATTGCATGCCACAAAAACAGAGGTAAAATGGCTTGAAGTCATGAGAGCTGCCTTCTGAGGTTCCTGATTAACCTCTGAGTGGCTCCAAAAGAAAGTCTACTAACTTGGGACAATGCAATGCCCACAGATTGATTTGTCAAGATTTGCCTCTACACACTCTAGGCAGGCATAAATCTCCGGTAAATTAGCTATTTTTCTCCCTCCATTTAAATAGAGCATTGCACGTGCAGTTTGTACCATTAAAAACAAATGGAATTTGACATCTCAATGCCAATTAAAGTTTTACATCATTATAAGAGATAGAGAGAAACTCTCTCATTTTTTCTCTTATTTGTGTACTTTTATACAAAAATTTCATAGAATCATAGAATGGTTTGGGTTGGAAGGAACCTTAAAGATCATCTACTCCAACCTCCCTGCCATGGGCAGAGACATCTCCTACCAGACCAGGTTGCCCAAAGCCCCATCCAACCTGGCCTTGAACACTTCCAGGGAGGGGGTATCCACAACTTCCCTAGGCAACCTGTGCCAGTGTCTCATCACTCTCATCATAAATAATTTCTTCCTTATATCAAATCTAAATCTAACCTCTATTTGAAACCATTACCCTCTGTCCTATTACTAGACGCCTTGACAAAGAGTCCTTCTCCAGCCTTCCTGTAAACCACCTTTGACTACTGGAAGGCTGCTATAAGGTCTCCCTGAAGCCTTCTCTTCTCCAAGCTGAACAAACCCAACTCTCAGCCTGTCTTCATAAGAGAGGTGCTCCAGTCCTTTGATCATCTTTGTGGCCCTCCTCTGCACATGCTCCAGCACTTCAATTTCCTTCTTGTGTTGGCTACCCCAAAGCTGAACACAGTACTCCAGGTGAGGTCTCACAAGAGAGGAGCAGAGGGGCAGAATCACCTCCCTCGGCCTGCTGGTCACACTTCTTTTCATGCAGCCCAAGATACAGTTGGTTTTCTGGGCTGCAAGTGCACACTGCCAGCTCATGTTGAGCTTCTCACAAACTAAAACCCCACTGTCCTTCTCCTCAGCCTGCTCTCAATCCATTCTCCATCCAGACTGCATTTGTGCTTGGGGCTGCCCAAACCCAGGTGTAGGACCTTGCACTTAGCCTTGTTGAACTTCATGAGGTTTGCAGTGACCCACCTCTCCAGCCTGTTCAAGGTTGCTCTGGATGGCATCCCTTCCCTCCAACATATTGAACACACCCACACAGCTTGGTGTTGTCAGCAAACTTGCTGAGAGTGCTCTCAATCCCACTGTCCATGTCACCAACAGAGATGTTAAACAGCACCAGTCCCAATACTGATTCCCAAGGAAAGCCACTTGTCACTAATTTTCACTTGGACATGGGGTCACTGAGCGCAACTGAGTGTAACCATCCAGCCAATTCCTTATCCATTGAGTGGTCCATCTGTCAAGTCAATGTCTCTCCAATTCAGAGACAAAGATTTTGTATGGGACAGTATCAAATGCTTTGTACAAGTCCAGGTAGATGATGTCAGTCCCAAAACAGATCTATCTGCTGCTTTGAATGATAGGATGCTTGTCCTCCGACAGGCTCTCCAAGAGGGCAGAGCAGCTGCTAACTCAAAAGCACTGTGCAGGTGGATGCCCAATACAAGCAAAAAAGACTGACCTTCTGGCATTGTTCCTCAATTCAAACAAGAGAGCCTTAAGGACAAGCAGTGTAGTCTAACAAACAACTACTATTAAAGTTTGGGGTATACAACACAATTGTCTGGTACCAGTTAACAGTTTTGTAAATGGTTAGATGCTAGCAATTTTAATAATACCATGAATGAGTTGAGATGTGAGTCAGCAAAGATCACATAAGCCACAATTGCTAGCAGCACAAGAACAATTCAGTTACCACAAGGAAAGATACCACATTTTAGAACTTCTGATCTATTGCTTGTAGCTTAATTAATAAAGATTTCATAGATCGTCATAATCCTATTACATTCCTAAATCAAGCATCTAATGCAACCTGAAAAACATCTGTTATAATATAATTCTCTTCAGGAAAAAAAACCAACAACCACCACCAAAACCAACCTCAAAAATACAAGTAACAAAACCAGCAGTGACAAGAGGGAAATACCCATGCCTTTCAGCGTCTCTTCCTAAACAGCGCACACCAATAAAAACCAAAGTGTTTTACTAAATTAAAAAGCCAAAATATCAGAATATATTTGTTTGTCTTGGTTTCTTTTAACTCTGAAGAGCATGGTCTTATACTGCTGATATTAAATCTCACTGATCTATAATTATCCATAATACAAAATAGAAAAGAATTTGTTAAAGAAACAAGACAAAATTCCATTGAGTTAAATAATAATATTTATTATTTTCATCTGTATCAGACACATTCCAGGTAACACAAACAGAAGAGGATAAAAACAGGGAGACTCCTGGGGAAGGAATGAGGTGACACAAGCTGGATAACACTAGGAAAGGAAGAGCCAGGCAAACCTTCTCCTTGCAAGATTTATGCTTGCAGAGTGTATACTGAGGAAAAAGACACTTCTTCATTAAAAACACAGTTACTGCACCTATGCCATCTGTGTAACAGTCTACATGACCTATAAGGTTTGAAACGTGTAAAAATCATGTTTATATTTTGCACAAAACTCTCACTGGGCATGACAAATGAGTGATCTCCTTTACATTCACTGTCAATTTGAAGTATCTAATCTTTGTGCAAAATAGTAATTGCAAAAGGGGCTCACAGGAACTGTGCACAGGATGATATATCTCAAAGAGTGAATGGCAAGGTGTTGTCCAGTCTTGGCTATTGCAGCTGTGAGTAAGATGGAGGAAGCAACACCCTGTGCTTTGAGAAAGGGGAAGTTACATCCAACCTTCATTACTACGCTTTTTTAGTATTAATGATTCACTGTCATTCGTTGCTTTATTTTTGCTTTAAATATGCCACTTTCTGCATCACTTTTCAGTTGCACAAATAATTTTAGCTGGGCTGAATCACATGCAAGTGGAGCCAATATCCATGTTCTACTACCAATTAGCATGGCTCCTCCAAATATTATGGCTCCTGCACTGCTGCAGATCACATGCTGCCACATGCATTTCCAAACGGAGGAAGAGACAACACTGGCAATTGTTGCTGGCTGTTTATTTTTTAACGAGAAAAGCTAGACAAGCTGAGGACCACTGTTTCCCAAACCAGATTTGCTGACAAATCTCTGAAAATCTGAAAAAGCTTTTTATAGCATGAATCCTTTGATGTTCATAGTTTAAAAAAAAAAAAGGCAAGTTGTAGATGATCTGAGGAACAAGCCCGTCTGCTCATTCAAGAAAGTCTGGGAATAGCACAAAATGTCTGCCTCTAAACTACACATGGTGTATCTGAAAGTAGAGATGTAGATAGGTCTGAGTAACTTGCAACAACGTGGAAAAATTACATAAAATGCATTATACAGCCACAAAGAGACACAATTTTTTTCTCAAAAACCAACAACATTTCCATGGAAGAATTAAAATTTTGTAAATAAAAAAAATCATAAAAAATATAAATCAAAAATGGGAAATAAAAGAAAACAAACCTCCCAAAAATCATTGGATTAAATAATAGAGGGATTAAAATAAATATGAAGAACACCATCATAATTCAGTGCATATTGTGTGTTATGGAGCGTAAATAGAACCACTTCTTATGAATTTTGTGTAATTAGCTAATTGGAATGCATTAGTTGTATAAAGAGAGCACCTAAAAAGGCAGAGTTTACAAATAAAACTGAATGCTGTTATTAGAGCTCAGGATGGCAAAAAAAGCAAAGAATTAAGTTGCACATAGCTACTGAACAGAGACTTTCAACTCCAGCATTCTCTCCAAGAAAAAGTTCATGAAGTTATCAACTCAGTTCAAAATACTTATTACGAGGGAGAAGGGAGAAGGGAGAAGGGAGAAGGGAGAAGGGAGAAGGGAGAAGGGAGAAAAAAACAAAAAGAAAAGAAAAAAATCACATATATTTAAATGTTGAAAAACCTAATTTTTTAACAAAAATAATGACATCCTGACTGAAGCAGCCTTAATCAGAGGGTCAATTTCCAACGCTGAGGTGGATTAGGTTGGATTTCCAATGCTAAGCTTGAAATAGAAATGTATTCTAAAATCTTCAGAATGTAGTCCCTGTATTAAGCATCTATGTACGAGGTGGTTTTGTGCAAAACTTATCAAGTCAGACTGTCGCTGCAGAGTGAAGTAAAATTTCCCAGTGACTTGGACAGTCATAGATTTTCTTAAAAAAGGAGGTGAAGGCAGAAGGAGGCACAGAGAGCAGGATTCATCTATACAAAGCTGTCTTTGATGATAAGCAAACATCTAGCTTGTTGGGGCATGCTAAAGATATGGATAGATTCTAGGTCGCTGCTCTAGGGAGATCAAAAATTGAGCCTTACCCTATAAAAGCACACGGTATCATTCAAGCTCTGTTAGACTTGAATTTGATTCCTGTCAGTTTACCTTTTACTCTTATAAGCTTCTTTGATGTACATGACAATCCATCAGGCAATGGGCTCTTTAGAAGCTAGAAATCCCTTCTTTGAAGCTCCAAATGAAATAAATCAGCTGTCAAGCTTCATGACTCTGTTTTTTTCCCAGTTTTAAATGCCTGCTTATTGTCCAAACAATAAAACGTCTTTTTTTTGCTAACACTTAGGTTACAAGTAAAATGAAAGTTGTCTTTGTCCTCAGTCACCTCATTTTAAATGCAAAACCTTATGTCCTTAAAAAAGTTATTGACAAAATCTAAGACATATAATTCAGATACTGCAGATTTAGTTCAAATGCATAAAATATGTACAAGCTAACTTTAACAGCCAAGAAATAACAGGCAGAATGCCAAAGAGTGCAACCTCGATTCATTTTTTTGTCTTTCCAAGCTTGACACACCTGAAGAATGTATGCAGTTTTAGGTGTGAATAAAAGCAGTTCAATGTTGTCAGTACAATTAAATGTCCCCTTCCGCCCCCCTACCAAAGGTTAGAAGATGGCAGTGACCAAATACCAGCCATCTTTGACAACAGTCTCCAAACTATCACAACACTGCAGGGGGAGGATGAGGCAAACCTTGCCAGTTGAAGCAAGTGGCTCCGACCTTTTGTCCAATGATTAGTAACTCAGTCAGGAAAAGGGAAATATTGAAGGGAAAGGAGACTTGAAAATAGGTTATAATAAGAGATATGCTTGGAAAAGCCTACATCTGAGTTTCCTCTCTGCATCACAGATCTTTTTTTAAAAACACTAACAAGTTGTACGTTCCCTCTTGTACTGCCAAATTATTTATTTTTAGAAGCAACTACTCTTTAACAACCATCTTTCTTCCTCTCAGATGATCTGTGAGAGAAATGGGGGCCATGTGGCATTTAAGACTCATGACACTGAATTTAGGCATTCCACAGATGGATTATAATACAAGTTTCTCACCAACGAGAGCTGGAGCGCTCCAGCTGCTGCGCTACTGCCCAACAGCATCACTGCAACCGCAGCGATGCCTTGCGGTAAAGAGAGGCTGAATTTCAGAATCCTGGAAATGTTTCCAAGATTAGTCTGCTGAGGGAAGAATATTTTGATTATATTAAAGAGGCTTACATTCAAGACAAGTCGAGCTGTTCAGTTTTGTGATTGCAGAAGTTCTGGGTGTGCGCAGAAGCAGAACATTAGGCAGCTAGTAAATTTTACTGGCAAAAGTTCAGACAACTATATACCTAGGAATGCACAAGCTGTAAAGAGAATATTCCTGGTTTTAGACCCTTAAATACTTCCTGTGTCTCACTAGGCACTTAAGTGTTTCTTGCAGACCTATGTTATTTCAAAGGAAACTTGCATACCTTCTAGTATCCCAATAAAAACTGGCTACAAATTTAAAATAGCAGCAGAATTTAGAAGATTCACAGTTGCCTTAGTTGACAAAGAACTGCTGAATACTTTGCAATGAACCAATCTATGTCATGAAGACATGCATTATTGCTACTTATTCTCTCATTATTTCTACTTATTGAAATTTTTCTTTTTTTGTTACAGACGTCATTAAAAAAGTGTTCACCACTCCATTATATTTGTGATATATTAAATATATAAGAAACAATAGAAAATGCTACTGCAACCAGAGCACAGAACGTACTTACCAATATTAATTTCATCATCAGTTTCAGCATCTCCAATACACTCAAACTGGAAATCTTGTAAAGACTGGGAAAACTTCTGCACTGCCATGGATAAATCTAAAATTCAAGAAAAAACATAAAATCAGAATTACTCCACTATAACTTCACTGGAGCAAGGTTTCTTGCATTTCTGATTTTTTTATGTTTACAAAGTTTCCTTTCTAGTACCTTGTATCTTTTTTGGACAATAATGTCATTCAAAAAATCCCCATCACTATTTCAAAATCAAAATACTCAAGATATACCAGAAATCTATGAAGCATGCTGATGCTAGACTTCAAATATTAATACAGGTACTATGTTGACAACTGAAGAACTTTTATACTTATTGAAAAATAAGAAATTAGTATAAGAAATGTATTTTTACATGCAGCTATAAAGTACATCAGTTCAACAAGACACCCAGCAGTCCTTACACAACATAGATGTAACAGATTTTTTCTTGTATTAGTAAGGAATTCCATGTGTTTCTCTGATAAATAACGAGGATGTAAAGAATTAGGTAAACAAATGGTGTATCTTTTTGATATAACACATGGAAAACAGGAAAGAACACTTCTGCTCCTCCAAATAAAGGTGTCCCCCGCAGTTCAACCTGCACGTCAATTTGACTATTTAATGCTGCTATGAAATTTAAAAAGACTAATATAAAAAAATATTAAAAGTTACCAGAGGAGATTTTAGATATCTGCCCTAGTTAACTGTTTCTTTCAGAAATTTAGAAAATGTACTTCCTCTAAAAGAAAGCTGTGGACTGTGTCAATACAAATTATTTAGCGAATATTTACAATATTTAAAAGTCAAAGCATAAAAGAATTTCTAATTCTTTTCTTCTAAAAATACATATTCCATATATTATTTTTGAAGATTTATTCATGTTCACACACTAGTTGAAATAATACTTTGTATTTTCTTTAGATGAAAAGAAAATCTCCATGATAAAGCTTCCTTCCATCCACATCACATAATTTTCTATAAAAATTCTTATTTTATCCATGAGACACGCAGTCCTTCACAGCATACTGACATGAGTAATGAAATTAGTTATCAAGCAGATTCCTCTGTAGCTTCCTGACACTGAGGTATGCTCTCATTATCAAAATAAAGTGTTTTCCACTAAGACACAGAATTATTGCATCCTTACTGAACATTTCCTACTGTGCTGTACACTAAGATTATATTATCGAATATATTAACAAATTAGATGCTAAACAGAGTGTTTCCTACTGTTCGCATAGTTAAAAACAATAATCTTTATAAACTGAAGCCCTCCATTTTATGCAAACTTAGATATCAAAGATGCTGTATAACTGATTGTTCTACAGCTGTCAGAAAGATGAAAATGTGAATTTGTTCACAGTGTGATGCTTTGAGTTTAACGGGAAGAAATGTAGTTTTGTTGTTGGCTCTTCCTACAAGTTACTACACTGAGTCCCAAACCCTTCTATAGAATTGCTGCATATCAACTGGTGCTAAAAGGAATAATATGGCCTTAAAGTGACTGAATTAAAAAGATTCTATATTGCAAGTACACTGGAATGTAAGAACTAACTATCACTACCAGGAATGCAGATTTGTTTCCTCTGGACAATCTCATAGCTGCCCATGATGACCAGCAACTCTGTGAACACGAAAGGAAGCGAGGGAGCATGGACTCTCCCCTATCACTCTTCCACACATGCAGGGCTCAGTGGAACAAATGTCAAGGGAAAGGAAAACACATGATAAAAATATCCAAGGTGGAGTCTCCATTTTATATCCTGTATTAGTCATATCCACATGCTGATCTCTCTTTTGCTATGTCAGCAAATTAGACGCTGACCCTAAGGAGGCCTGTTAAACCTAACTCGGAAATAGTGGGTATGAAGAATGTAGTAAGAATTACAGAGCTCACGAGGTAACTTAATAAAATCATCCACAATGACACCATTTGGAGATTTCTGCCTCTATGACACCTATTCTAATAGCTTAAAAGTATTAAAAGATACTGTATTAAAGTTAAAGCTGTTCAGTGCTGCAAGGAATAAAATGAAGTTCCAAGGTCAGATGTTTCCTGTGACATTGTACAGGTTCTGTACAGTGATGTACAGTACTGTAAAAAGACAATTTTGCTTGAAAATATAAGAAATATTACTCTCCAGCTTACTTGGACAGCTTTCTAGCAGCTGCAGTAGGAGTTACTCTGCAAGAACTCACAGCTCAACATAGCAATTGATCCACCAACACTGGACCAACCGGTGCAATTAGTTGTATTTGTCAACTTCTTTCTTAGGCACATCATCGCTTTACTCAATAACAAAATTCACCTGGTCACAGAAAGGATGAGTTGTGCAATAAGCAGACCTCCTTCAAGAGATAAGAAGATTCAAAACTGAATTAAATCAGATTTAAGAGCGACTGCCTCTTCAATCAAGAAGAGGCAAGTGGTATCACTACCATCTTATCTTGTCTGGACAAAAAAATGAAAAGAGCAGAGAGATGGAGCAGAGACCTTGCCCAGCTCTACAAGATGTCGTTTATCATTGCATATCACAGAGTCTTATCAGGTCACTGAGACACCTCAATACATCCTGCTCCTTCTACACATAGGAAGGAAAATCACGACACCAAACAAATCACTTTTTTATCAAGCTATGTAGCATTACAAGAGTTGCTCTTACTCATCTTCTAAGATGTACATCTTGATATTCATGTCCCTCTTTCTGTGGCATCCACATGAACTAGGATATTTCACTTAGCCCAGGACAGAAATTCTCTTTCAGGTAGACTCAACTGATCTTCTAAGTTACTATAAAACCTTATCAGCTTTATTGACTGACAGTACATGCCTATCATCCAGGGAACGACAGCTGCTCAAAAGTCCCAACAGTAACATAAATGTTGCTGCCCCTGCTCTTCTGCAAGCACTCAAGTAGAGTGATCTCTCTGAGTGGCAGGAAGAGTAACAACACACCTCGTTATCCCTCAGTTGCCAGAAGGGTGAATTTCTCACCAACAACTCTGTTAACACTTTTTTCCAACAGTATTCACCCGCACCATTTCCTGTTTTCCCCAATTTCAGAAGAGGATTCAGTTCAGTTTTGCAGTGACTGAGGCACATGGTCAAGTGTAGCCACCTACAAGCTACTGGCAGTCAGAGCAAGAACGTAACTGAGACAGAGTTACCAGGAGCAGTAAGGCAACTGGCCAGCAACATTTATTTGTGGAGCTCTGACAGAGGAAGTACTAAAAGCAGCATACTACTATGTGACCGGAAACAATAAAAGGATAATGACAGCTTAACCGCAAGAAAGTAAAATAACACCAGTATTAAATATGGATAGTTAAAATACCAACCATCAGCATCACAATGCTAATGGAAGAATAATAAGTCATCATCCATTCAGGAAAGTCACAGAGGAATCAGGAAACACATTATTCTATTGTATTTCCTGAAGTTTTATACTTTTAATCAATCTACTTAACACATATTTACCCAATAAAAATACAGAAAAAACTCTGCATTATCCTAGAAGTCAGGTTTATTTAAGATTCACTTCGTCTTGAATTGCCAAAAAGAAGGATTTAATTTGAACTGTAATACATAAACTTATTTTAGGCTTCAGATAGGCTCTTACATGCTGGATATAAGTTAATAAAACTATGATACAGTCCCTTTGTATTACTAGAACTGTTCTTTAACTTTCTTGTCCTAGATTTGTTGAACAGATCATAAAATACGTTCTTATAGAGAGCTATGAGGAAAAGTACATTGCAACCAAGAGACGAAGTGTTGGATGCTGTTACCTGAAGGACGAAAGAATGTGTGTATTAGTTTTGGCACAGCACTTCACAAGGATCAAGTTCCACAGATAAGGAATTTTGAGAAGATTTCTAGAAGTTGGTAACCACAAAGAATTTTTGATTTGGGGTGAGAAGGTGGCTGTTTGTTAGTTTTTGCCAGCATGATGGCTGAAAGAACAGAAGAAATCAGGAGTCAAACAAGCTCAAAAAGCAGAAACTTGATGTACTTGCAAAGGACCCATATTCCTACCCTGGCAACAGCCTGCAAGAAACTGTTCTCAGTAAATACATCAAAGCCAAAGTCTCTTCACTTGTTTACTTACAAAGGTGACTTCATTAACAAATGGAGCACAATAACCAACACCCCTCCTGACTGATGTCAGTCGTCCTGGAAAAGCTCGGTATTGTTCACTAGGTTAATAAAGAAAAACAGCAGTTGAAACCTAGCGAGAAGATTAAACGTGCCCAAGTGAGCTCCTGAGCGCCAGCTGGAATGCAGCAAACGGGACTTCAAACAGCAGACGCTCCGACAAAAATAGTAACAGCAACATATCTGGTGATCCGACACAAAGCTGGTTATTACTGTACAACTTCAAAGGCAGCAGAAGCAAAGGGGTGAAGGCTGAGCTGACAGGATATGAAAGGCAATTCTTCAGTCAGCTGAATTTTAGGACAGTTGAAGACTGGAAAGGAGACCACATACAGTCACCTTTGGGGTTTCAAACCTTTGGGCAGTTTGATTTCTCTGCCAGATATGACTAAAGCACTGCTTGATGAGCATTCTCATTTGGTCATGCACTGACGTACAGGTTTATTAAAACCCAAACCACTCAACAAAACTGAGCATTAAGAAGCCATAATATGGGAATAACACACAGCAGAAACTGAACAGCATCACCAGAGTACTTGAAAATGCAGAGGACCATTTATCTACTCATTGACTTTTACTCTTCAGTACCTGAAAATGAGTCACTGTTGGCTTTGTTTTTCTAATTGCTTTACAAATTCATTTATTTTCTCAATTTATTTCATAAGCAACTTTCATCCTATAAACAATTTGGCTAAGTTATCTAAAGAGTTGAAAAACTAGATTTATAATGGAAACATTATTAATGTGAAACAGCAGCTATGAGCATGATTTGCAGCATTCTTACTGCACCAAATAACAAAAGCAAGGACATGTTTAAAAATTCATGAGTGAAAAAAGGGCTTTCAGTATTACAAATAAAAATCTGTAAAACACTATTAATCCAGAAAAATACTTGAGATACATGTCTCCTTAAGTATATCATGACATGCTTCTTTACTGTGAAGATGAACCAGGAACTGCCTTGGTTTTGTTATTTTATATGTGAATGAGCTTCTTGGAGGCGAGCTGTATCAACAGCCAGAAAGAAGCTGGAAGAACAAGAACACCCCACTGAGAAGCACTGAACTTCAACAGCTTCTGTGTTTGCTACAGTCAATTTGATTGTAACTAGAACATGTCACAGTGGGATATTCTTTTTCACACTATAGACTGTAAACACAGCAGCTGGCAGGACAATTATATTTAGGCAGTATGAATGATTAAGCAGTTTAAAGCAGTGATCATATAAGATTGCATATATCACTGCTATATTTCAAATTTCTTCCTGCCTTAAGGGCTTTCCCATTGGAAATCCCAGCTTCAGAGCTGTTGGTCTTAATTCAGAAAACAGCATAAAAATGCATTTTATTCACAATTTTAACTTCTTTCCACTTTTCATCACTCACTACTGCTTTAAAATGAAAAATAAATGAAAATCAACAGCTGTAGGTAACTGTCATATACACAACATCTTCCAATTTAATAAGGTATATGAATTAATAACATCAGGGAATGCCCATATCACCTCTAGCTAGAAAGAAATTTAAAACGCATGTTAACGTGTCTTTTAAACACACAGAAAAATCTATACAGTCAGCTGATAGAGCTTCGGTCATCTTCAGTTTCAAGTGGTGTTCAATACTAGAGCCCTTCCTACTACACATGGTTCACGGTCTATACCACTGCATGGAATACTGTCCATGGCACTTCTGTTTTTAGAAGTCTACTTGATTAAATTTTTCACATACACACACACACACATTATTCTTTATATCTCAGCTGAATTAATTTGTGGATAAAATTAACTTTTCTGATTGTCACAGGAAAAAAAAAAGATTACAAAAAAGCCTCACAAGAACTCTCCATTTATGAGCAATCACATTTTTTCCAAATTTCTGCAGAAGAATTTAATTTGGCAAAACACAGGGCAAGCTGGCACAGAGGAGATGCAGGGGCAGATGGAGCCAATGCTGGCCACTTGCCATAATGCTTTCTAAAGAGGCCACAAGAAAAGACCACAAGAGAATACAGAATCCAGTGTCCGGTGCCAAAGATTTGCAGCACGAGGGCCATTGCTCTGTAGTGACACAGCCTCTCTTTGTTGCTGTCAATGGACTCTTTATCCCCCCTATTTGCCAGCTTCATTGGTGTATGTTCTTTGCCAACTTGCTATTAATGGAACAACAATAAGCAACTAAAATAAACAATTCCCTACCCCAACAATCCCACATTACTTTTCCACCTTAGGCTCAATGTTTTGCCCTTAATTTAATGGAAACTAATTTCTTTCTCATAATCTCCAGGGAAAGGACATCAGCAGAATATGTCACCACGTAGCCCATGCGTTACTGCGTTCCTCTGGGGTTAAATAAAGCACTCTAACAGTTGGTAATTTTTCAGTGTCATTTTCTTACTCATGAGTATTTCCATGAGAAAAGTGCACAATTTACTTTCTCATTCTAGTAAGCACTGAGAAATCCCCTTGATCAAATGCAACAAAATCCCCACTTTCTTAACACCGTGATGCAAGAGCTATTGAAAAATCATATCAACATTTTCAAGTCCCAACTTCCTGATGTTAGAAATTTGTACAGTACCTTGTGTATTCTTAGTATTTCTCTATGGTTAAGCACTAAATCCAACCCATTCTTGAAGAAGACACCCCGAGAACAGAACATTAATGTTTAATGAGAGGGATTTTTTTTTTTAGGCCACATTTCCATGCTTACTTGATAAAATCATACTAAAAAGTCCCCAGAAACACAACTGTTGAACCAAATCATGTCTTACAGTCGAAAGACACTGTTGGTAATGTTCCAAACCTCTTTTTGCTATTCCTTTCTTTACCCAAACTCACTTTGCCTATAGAGGTGGAAACCTAACCTTATTCATATAATTAGCAGAACATAAAGTGAATTTTTAGTTCAGTATGCACAAGCTGCAAAGTCTGTATCATGACTACCTTTTATTGACTTTGCATGTATTTTGACAAATACATGAAAGAATGAAAATGCAATTAAAAATGTATACCAAATAACCACCAATATGGAGGACACCACGCAGTATGTACCGCGCATCTGCTTCTCTAAAGTTAAAGCATGTATATAACTTCACAGCTCTTCACCATATTAAGTGGTGTCATTTTATTTTGTTTTGATACTCCCACATTCTTGTATTTCATTTCTCATTACCTCATAGCTACAAAATCCTTTCTTTTTCACGATTTTAGTTTATAAGACTGTTCAACAATACTGCTGCATTTGATTAGAAAACAAACTGACTATGCACGGAACCACTAGGGTCTAAACCTCCCAAATAATCAGACCATATTCACAGAATTAATGCAATAATAAAACCTTTACAAGTGACTAATCACATGATTAAAATTCAAACAGAAAATTTTATTTTGCTACCAACTGCAGCTTTTAAAAATATTTACCACAAATAGGGCTAGAAGTTTCAGAGAGCATTTGGTTTCACTGTACTTTTGAAATTATAAAAATTGTCTGAATGGCATAACTTAGTACTATTTCTAGCATATTATTTTTTCTAAATTACATTCAATCAAAACACTTCTATACAATGCCAATTTTGCAGATATGCTTATTTTTATTCAGTAAGTCTTCTGGCCAAGATTCTCCCTTACTCACTCACCCATACTCTTCCAATATTTTCCCTGTGTCAGCTGATAAAACTATTCCACATTTCTCTATCAGGAAGATCTTAACTCTTTAGCCTTACTTTTAACCACCCAGTAAAGCACATGACACACACCTAAGACGACGCTAAAACTGTATCTGATATAACATCCAGTAAATAATCACTCTTTACCCTTCTCCTTGTTTAAAGATTTATCTGACATTCAAGTTGTTTACTTCAGTTGAGGGCTGTACACCACTCTTTGCCTAAGCTTGCTGCCTTTCAGTACACTTGGCTACACTTTCCAGAGACGCAGTTTGCTGGTTTCCAATTTTCTATGTACCCCAAAAGAGTCCAGGTCATGGAGAAACTCAAGATGTAGCTCAGCCACATGATGAATCCTTTGTTCTCATAGTCTGTGTCATACCTAATTCTTACACTACAAAATGATATAACATTAATACTGATGAGAGCCTTGTGCACCACCACAAATAGGTGTAACTCATGGCGGCTCTAAAGCGTACAACATCTTTCAGATGTCTGCAGTACTAATGTAGAGAGCACGCCAAGGCATCCAATTCACAGAATCACAATTCAAGGGGACACAGCCTTGTGGAACTGCTCGGCCAACACCTACCACGGAATACACACATACTGGTTTTCTAACCTTTTTCAAATACAATTAATTTCACATTTGTTTCAGCAGTCATGTGAAGGACACACAACTTAAACCAGCAACCTTAGTGTGAGATTATATAGAAATCCTAAAGGACTGGAAAAAGCTAGAATATTAACTTCCCCTCACATGCACTTTGGTTTTTTTTGTTAAGTTTTCCACATGTTCTTCTAGATCATTTTACTTTAACTGCTGCATAGTTTTCTACCACTCCATTATCCATCCTAGGTTCCTAAACTTTCTTCCCTGCAATTTTGCTTTGACCCTCAACATACTTTCTCTTGCTCCTTCTGGGGATTTTAAATGCTCTTTCATGATCTTCCACATTCTTCCCCCAATCCATGGATGTTTATTTCCCAGAACAGTGTCAGCCTTTTCCAAGGAGCTGGGTCCACAGCCCAGTGTTGCCCCCCCATCCCAGTCTCTCCCATTGAAACCCAGTTTATCAGGCATGCTGCGTCATTTCTTACTCCTTCTGGCACATCCCAGAGATGATGAGCAGTGAGCAGGCAGCAAAGCATCACAAAAAACGGACAAAGAAACTAAGAGCAGATGCTGCCAGAGGCTGAAAAGCAGAGAGTGACTTCCTGTCTGGCAACAAGAAAATTGCCAGAAAAAACATGGGAATTCCCAGATTTCTTCTAGTGCAACGTAAGGTATTGGTGCATGCGATGGTCTTTCAGTAGTGTTATAAAATATAGTTTTCTCTGTTCTTAATCTTACAATGCATCCAGAGAATTTTTTTTTAAATGCACGTGTCTATTTACAGACAATGAAAACAAAGCAATATATGATAGTATAACTGCAAAATATAATTAAAGCCTGTGTTGCAATGCAATTGTAAGGAGCCACAGTTCTCACTATTTAGTGAGATTAGTTCTGCCAGGTCTGTGCTGTAGCTGTGTATGTGTAGAATAAGATGCAATTTCCCCACTACCACCCCTACCAAACGTGTATCTAGGGGAAAAAGTAAAAAATGGGGTTAGTCACCACTGATATGAACATGGAGATATTAAAAAAAAAACCTGCTTCTAGGAAAACCAAGAATAAATCACTGCAGCAATTATCATGCAGCTCTTTAGCTATTAAAAAAAATCCCTACAATATATCTTTAAATGTTTCTATGTGCTGTAGTTTTTACAGTAAGTAGATTCTCCTCTGCAGTGAGGAGAGCTGCTCGAAGGAGGATCGGTCGCATCGGCCTGCGCTGGATGGTGGGGGAGGGATGACAGGAATGAAAGCAGTTATCAAGGCATGTGTAAGTAGTGAGCTCTTGGAACAACATTAGAGTTGAGGGTCATGGGAAACAGAAGCTTTGCTCACCCTTCTTCCTGGCAAAGTTTTCTGCACTTGGGCAAAAAAGTAAAATGTTTTGTAAGAACAGAAGGAGGAGGAGAGGGAAAAAAATTAAAATGTGTATATTTAGCTCATTTTAAAAAAATACTACCACTTTGCTTTAAAGGAAATGAAACACTTTCTAGATGAAATTCTTTCGGGCTCTTAGAGCTCAGGAATACAACACTTGATTAGACTCCTTTGATCAAACAACTAATATCAGAGTCACATGGACTTCAGTATTGCACATAACAGGGTTGTGCGGGGTTTTTATCCTAACACACAGACACACACAAGCAGATGTAAGTAACATTTGTTTAGAGAGTCAGATGTGCACTTCCAGACATGGAGGACAGAACTGAGGCCCCAAATCAAGCAGGACTTTGTCCAGTGAAGTTAAAGGGCACTAAATGTCCTCACCAAATTTGGCTTAAAGGAGTTTTTGTGCTGAGACAGTCTACCATAGAGCTACTTCTCACTACTTAGGGAGAGCAGATGCCAAACACATCAGTTTAATAGAGCAAGGTAGTTTAATATGCTAGTTAAACCCTCTTCTACCTTCAAAATATGAAAGGAATTCAGAAAATGTAGAAATGAGAGCCATGAAAGCACTTTAAAGCCTTGAAGATACATTTTTGAGGGTTTAAATTTAATCTCTTGCAGCACTAAACTCAAAAATCTGTTACCAAAATACTTACATGTTAATAATGGGGAAAAAAATCAACCCAGTGAAATATGCCTCATTAAGTAATGAAGGATAACAAATCTTTTTCACCAGGTGAGCTCCCATTTGCACAGCTTGGGAATTAAGTTTTCCCAAGGAGTTTGGAGTTAACTCCAATTTGCATGTGACTATTTCCTTAACAGCTATGAAATAGTTTTTGTATCTTACATGCTTCCCAGTTTCACTCCATTCAGCCAAAAGGGCAAGAAATAAACCTTGTAAAAAGTAGTAATCATATTAGATTTCTATGTACAAAACTATTTCAAAGAACAGGCTCTTCACATTTTACAGGAAAAAGAGAAATATCCCTCACATTCATTTTGTTGGACTATTGCTTAATTAACTTCTCAGATAAAAATAAGGAGCTTTAATGATCATGTCTTCTGTTGAAGTCTGCCCAGGTTTTTGTAAGTCAAATAACTTGGAAGAAGGACCAGCTAGGCTTCTACATATTTAGTTTACTGTTTTTTTCAACTTTTAGTTGTCTGGAATTTTGTTCTACTTTCCTGTCACAAAGATTTAGGAACACATGACAACACAGGCTTGTTATCTTCCTGGTAGAGTGATATCCTTTAATTAATAATCTTACAATCCATTAGTACTAGTAGTGTTTATATTACAGTATGTGTAATGAGTTCTGAACTAACTATTATCGCTCATGAATGAGACCTTGCCATTAAAACAGATAAATAATAACTAGGCTGTTTCATTACTCTACATTCAGGTCTGGCCATGAAACAAATTAAATACTAGTAATTATTTGAAGACAGGAAAAGGGAATAGAAACATAATTAACACCACTCAATCAATCCATGAGAGACCTGCATTAAAACATCATGTACAGGTTTCGTCTGACTCCTTGACACCATCCCAAAGTACCTGGGAAAGGTACATGGAAATGAGGCAAAGGTAAATAATGGTAAGAATCTGTTGCTTAAAGAAACTCACTCACAGTCATCAGCCTGAAAAAGACAACTGGGGAGCTGCGAGAGTTCTATAAGATCACAAGCAGTACAGAAATGGAGGCTGCCTCTTCCAAAGAGAAAAAAAAAGGCTATCTAACATAGCAAACTCAAAACAAAGAAGATGCTTTTTCTTAAAATGCATAATTAAATCATGAAGCTCCCTGCCAGCAGATGCTGTGGTTATTAAAAGTTTATGTGGGTTCAGGAAAGGACTAGACAAGTTCACAGAAGAAAACTCTCTCATTGAGAGCTATTAAAGACATAACCCCTTGCTCAGGAAATCTTCAAGCCCCAAACAGCCAGAGGCAGTGGAAGCATGGCTACATTCTGCCCGCTCTTACTCTCTACCCGGGGCAGTCAGTGCTGCGCATGAGAGAAAAACAACTCGCAGCACAGCACTCGCTCCTATCTAGAGACAGGATGTAACACCAGATAAAGCCTCAGATCTGGCCCAGCACAGTCATTCTTATGGTCTTTGTAGGAAGATTTAGACACGTACAACTTGCAATAGCTTGAATGACTCAAGACACCATTAGCAGATCACCACCATCTGCTCGTAAGACGTTACTGCTCTCACGGATGAGCCAATATACCACTGTGGGTAAGTGCTCTTTAGCCACCTATCTAGGGTCACTTATTTTAGCAACAGACAACAACGAAGGAGGAGGAGCTGAGTTAATGCTGCAAAATTAAGGATCAGGAAGGTGTTCCATCTTGTTGGCTAAACCTGGGAGGTGTTCTCCAGGGGATGAGTGATGACAGGGAGTTGGAGGCTGTATCATCTTTAACTGCTCCAGAGCCAGAGGAGGTCGACCACTATGCCTTTAGTCCTATTGCAAGGTTGTAATTCTTCCAGGAATGACTTGTTCAGTGATCTGTGCTATCAGGCATGCAAAGCATAACTTTTAACAGTAAAAACAACTGCATTAAAAAATAAAATAGCTGACTTGGGCTAACAAGCCTGAATGGCTTAGACAAAGACTGATTCTACAGCCTCACTCCTTTCACACTCTGTGCTTGCACACATACATTATCTTCACCCACTTCATTCAAAACTTTTCCTAACTTAGTTCTTAGCATGAGGGTGGACAGCTATTCAATACTTGGAGTTTTTTTCCTCGGAATTCAGTATTGCTCTCTCCTCTTCTCCTCCCACTATTGCTTACTGCATACCATCCACATCCTGTAATGAACACAGAATTATCTCAGCCTTTATGCAAGCCAAGTCTATCTAGAAAGACAGTAAAAGAAGCATATTTCTATGTCACATTCAGCACCATTACCTTATTTGACAAATGGAGATGCTGAAAGCAAGACCGTCTAAGGCCACACACTGAACCGGTGATTAGGCAGACCCCTGTGGGTCCCTGTTTCATGCCCATTACTCCAGATGCCATTCCTTCAGACCAGGAGATGCTAACCAGAGCTGGAAAGAATGCAGCTCTCGTACTCCCCTGTCCTCACAAAAGCTGCAACTTTCTTCTTCCAAGGGGGCACGATTAAAAAAAATAAAGTTTTATTTTAAAAGAAGAAAACCCTAATTTCATTAAAAATAAAAATTTTTAAAAGTCCAAAGCAACACAACCTTGTTTTGATCTATTTAAAGTAGCCCCTACAGAATGTCCAGTTACTTCAGCTGCAGCACTTAATGTTCTGTATCTATTTCAAGATAGTCTCCAGGAAAAGAAGGAACGCACCACGAACATGCTTGCTTACTTACCAGTCACTTGCTAAACTTTAGTTGAAGCATCTTTAAAAAAAGAAAGAAACAAAACCAGGACAGAACAATTAAGGTTGGCACAATTAAACTGATGTTTCTTAACTGGAAGAGTTTCCGTTTGAGTAACTTTAAAATAGGGGTTTTGCATATAAAATGTTTCCAGTAGTTTTCAGGTGCTGCAGAATTTTATTTCTCTCTCACAAAATCATGTTAATTCCCACTAAGATTTCAATCTAATGTCATCATAGATCAATCTCAGGAATCAATATGCAGGGGAATATTGAAGAGACAGAAAATATAGAGCTTCTTCGCTTGCATACAAGTTCGAGAGAAAGCCCGGGCAGATTTTCACCAAGAGAAATGGGAAAAGTTTCTTCTTGAAAGATAAAAAATTACACTGGAATAGCTGATTACAATGCTTTTGGAAAATACCTACCCATCTTACTTCCACACACAGTGGAATGGCTTTAGTAAGTTAATAAGTCACTGGGAGGATGAGGAAAAATACAGAAATACTCTGAGCCTGAATCAGTTAGTTGTTATTAAGGTATTAATAAAAGAAAATTTGGTATTTAACCCTAGGTCTGTACTTTTATCTGAAGATTGACTGTAGAATATCCCTAACATCACCACAACATCATTTTCTCTCCAGCACATCATAAAAAATTGCACTTGAAACACAAGCTTTGCATGGCTCGCAGTTTGCAGCTGGCTGGATTTCCATTGCAGCGCACCCTCCTCTCCCTTTTCTCAATGAAAGTGGCTTAAAGGAGTTGTAGAATCCATTTCAAAAGCCCAGCAGCAGTTAATATATTGGCTTCTCTATCCTCCATTTAATACAAGTGGGAACACTACCAAAAAGTTATACTACTCATAAAAACATGGGAAACCTTAGCAAGATTAAAACCAAGCAAGATCTGTAACTGGATACAATTCTGAAATCAACAATTCTTTTTAAAACAGAACTGGAATTCTCTGCGGGGAAAAAAGTTGCAGTTACTCAAAAGCATGGTAGTTTGGATTTTGGACACTGCTTTCCAAATGCAGTATTTTTAATTTTCATTAGTGTGTAAAATGCTTAACTACAATGGATGATTCTTTCAGAGCTCAATGTGTATTGACTGTAATCCTGTTTCATCTCCAGTTGAACACGTACGTAAACATGAATCAATGAACATCCTATGATCTCTGAATTACTCAAGAGACTGCATGAGTAGCCAAGTAAAACACCTTTTTCCCAAAACACTCACATTCACTTCCTTGACATAAGCTGAGCACATTAAAATATTGGCTGTAAGAGGAGAAAAACACAGCACTAGTTTTTTATTATTATTAATTCTTTTATTTAAAATTACAGCATCCAGTGAGCAGACAGTTCTATAGATATCTTTATGTCCAACATGCAGGGCAATATATAGTTTTTCCAGAGGAGTCATTCTGTTTTGTTAATTGTTTCTGAATTAAGGACCCCCAATCTACACATTGTCAAGAGAGGCCATAATGACTCCCGCTGACTACTGTAATAGCTCATCTATTGAGGACTGTGATTCTCTGGCTTCCTAAACATACATTTTATCATAATATCTCTTAACAAGCCAATTATTCATGAAGACAGGCTTGCAAAATCCCTTTACAAGCACCTTTGAATAGAAAACAATACTCCTAGGATCCACTCTGCACAGACAAGAGCCCAGAACACTGATATAATTGGAGCTACCTCAATGCAAGCTGGTCACACTCGTCATTTAACAGCCAAAGAGCTAATATGTTTAACTTTGATATCCTACCCTCAAGCTAAATATATAAATTAATCTTGTGTGTTCTGCTGTCAATTTTCATATTGGCTGGAAGAGAAAATAAAAAAGATCACTGTGGAATATTAATCATAAACTGTGTAAGGACTGCGCTCAGAATTAGGTTGGGAAGCAGTAATCAGAAATAATATGTATAAGAGAACTAATACGAAGTTTGACATAAATAGCCTCATTGAGCATCAGCTTTCTATTGGTTTTGGAGGCTACCGAGATACATACACAGTTACTAAGAAAAAGAGCACTAAGTTAAGCAAGAACTGTGACTTACAGTGCCAATTTCTCAGTAATGACATTCAGGTTGTTTTTTGTTTTGTTTCGTTTTGTTTTTCTTTCCTCTTCTTATTTCTGACATGAAAAATGAAACTCCTCTTCCCTCAAAGAAAGACAAATTCCAATAATAACCCTCAAAAGTTCTGCCTTAGCAGCAAAATCTAGTAAGAGTTTCAGCTTAAGAAGTCTTCCTGAACTGAATTTTCCCGTGGCTAAGAGATTATGCAGCTGCTAACTTTACTAGTTGATATACAGATTTCCAAAATACAACTAAGAAAATTCATGTTTTTGTGCTACTGAATGAAAAAACAGAGCATGTTTCTGGGTGTGTACAATAATCAGATCCTCTTTTTCAATGTCTCCCCATAGATAAGCAAAGCAGAAGGGCTTGAGACATTTTTGGCTTCTTAAGCCTACTAGGTAGAAGCTCCAATAACTTTCAAGTGTACGTGAAAGTGATTACTGCAAGGAACATTAAATAAGAGTACATTTACTACAACAGCACAGAGCAGTAGAGTTACCTGAATATTTCCTTATCGCTTTTGTCTGCATGACTGCAGGGCCTGGTAAAACTCTTCCTGATAAAACTTATCACTGACACAAGTTACTTTAAAATTAAATGCAGAAGGCTGTGCAACACAGACAATATTCAAGGCAACAAAAGATAACCTGGAAAAAAAAACCAACCAAGATACAATTTTTTCTTTCAATAAGAATTGTACAGTAACAGAATGACAGACCTAGCATTAACCTGAAATAACACGTAGAGTGAGGATCGCATAAAATTAAGACTGCTGTAACAAACTCAAGAGGCCTTAGAGATACAGTATACAGACTGCATTAGACAGTGATAAAAAATTTATTATCTGGCCTTTAAAAATAGCGTTTCATCATTTAATTAAGCATTGCAGGAACCTACATGCACAAGTAGCAAAACAAGTTTATAGTATAATTTTGTATTTATGTTCAACTTAAGTTTAATTTGATAAATTCTTCCGTCCTTTTCAGAGCATGTTTTCACAGTCTTCTGAGATCACTCTTTCTGCTATGGAATTTAAGATTCTAAAAGATAAATACAAGAGCAGAACTATTAAGTCTCTAATAGTACAAAGCCCTGAAATCTTAAAAAAAAATTAAAAAATTTCCGAGTGGTACACCTAAAGGCCGTAACATGGAAATATTTACCAGATATCATTCATCATCTTCTCCTGAGTGTTAACTCCCAAGGGTATGGAGAAAGTCTGGCATATTTTTAAAGTATGGATTTAGTGAAACAAGTTCTTCCCCACAAGGTCTAATTTCTATAATTCCTCCTCAGGACTGGATCTTGAGAAGAACAAGCCCCAAGAATGAATTCTTAAGCAAGAAGAGAAAAAGAAGGCCAACCTTTTTATGAAAGCACAGAAGAAAGACAGATATTTACTAACAATGCACAATGCACTGTCATGACTGGTATTTCCTAAACTGCCATCATTTGGGCAACCTCTGATTTTCAAGATTAGTTTTCCTTCTCCTTTATGTCCGTAACCCTGAAGAGTGAACACAGCTGATACTTTCTGGTTAGTGTAGAAGCCCCACAGATTTTTCCTTTCTTCTTGAGCCCCTCCCTACACAACCTTTTCAAACATTTCCCTGTTTTCAAATGCTAGCGCTACTATTGAGCTTTTTCTCTGCCACTACTGGGAAACACTGTGTTAGTCCAAAACCTCTCCAACACACAAAGGGGACAAAATCAGTTTTCTATTTTGTGGTCATTTTACTTTCCCAAAACCTACCTGCTTGAACAACAGCTCTTCACAGTAACCATTTTTATTGTGCCTATCTGAATACAGATTATACAAGGAGCAGACTGCCCCCTCTGCAGCGTTCAGTTTAATAAAAAATGAATCTGAATTGTGAATTGTAAACAGGAAGATCCTTCAGACAACATAGACTAACAACTCCAAAATCACTTCTCTTTTAATGTTATCCTTTTAAATATTTGCAGACAGCTACAAACACACTCTCAAGCTTGATTAAGCTACTGAGGTGGGGGGGAAAGTATTATGCCTATGGGTTATTATTTTTCTAGGGAGGGTGTAATGGAGAAAAAAAAAAAGAGAATTCAAAATCAAAGGGCCTCAAAATCAGTTCTAGGGTTATTTGTTTCAATATAGGATTTTGACCAATAGCACATTATGACAGGAGAAAGATGGCTGCACAGATCTCTCACATTCAGCAGAAGAAAAGGCTGACAACAGCTCCAAAAATATCCCACACAATTTCTTCTAAAATACTTCATACATTGGAATTTGTATTGTCAGGAAGTGTTTCTACTCATGGACAAAACAAAAAAAACACCAACCCCAGACTATCAGAACCAGTCAATTTAATAAGACATTAATAAAGACTATTGCCTGACATGGACATTACTCACCTGGATGTGAAAAAAAAAAACAACAAACCAACCAAAACAAACCACATACAAAACGAAAACAAACCTCCTCCTAAAAAAAAAACACAAACCAAAACAAAACAAAAACCAAACCACAGGAAAACAAGAATAGCAAGGGGTGCTCACACAACAACTTCTTGAATACAAGTTTTTTGAGTACAGATATAGTTATTTCTGAAACTTGCATCCCAATAAGAATTCAAGAGCTTACAGCTCTTGTTCATCCATACTCCTGAAAGTGTCATTAGCAACCTACATATTCAGGGTATATTTACAATCTAAACAAAACTTTTAATTTAAGGATCAAGAGTAGAGCTGTAGGAAAGGTTGCAGAAGACTCTTCTCTTAAAGATTCGGTTTTGCTAAGTAAGGAATACAAAGTGCATATTCCAGCTGAGTGGGAGTATTCATCTCAAAAGGAACACAAGAGGATGTGGGCCAGAAAAATATGCAAGGATCTGGAATCTCTCAGGACAGAGCTACCAAACTGGTCTTGCAACTGCTAGCGCATGAAGGCAGCAACAAGTACTTAAACTCAGTTGCAGCTTCTTATAACGGAATCAAACTTCAGTAGATTCTCTGTACTATCACTACTGATATTTCTCTTTCCTGCCAAATAACTCCTTTCTGGATCTCAAAGGACCCTCCGTATCTATCAGAGCCATCAAAACATCTGGAGATCAGAACAGAAAAAGGGTGCTAACACCAACATATTCTGCTGATGATATAGATGTTTTCCATCAGTTTTCATTTTTTCCTTTCTTGAAAATCAGCAGAAGGATGTCAAACCTTAAATGTCAAGGAAATCAGAAGATAGCAGAAAATTAAGGGAGCACACACTAATGCATATGGAAAAAATATATCTCAATTACATCCACATAGTGATGAGATTCACATTAGCTTTAATACTCTGGATAGATCTTGGAATCACTGTAGACAGTCCTTTTACAATGTCAACTCAATGATCAGCAATGGCCAAAAATATTAATGCTTATTAGACAAAGAAAGTACAAAGCAGAAAATACCATTATTTTGTGCATTTACGCCTTGAATGTTCCATGAAATTTCTTGCAATCCATCTCAGAAAGGGCACAGTTACCATGAAGAAGGCAGAAAAAAGGTTCACAAAGGACAACCAGATGGACAGACTTGATTATTTAAGAGCAGAAACTAACCAGACTAGAACTTTTCAGAGCAGCTGGGGAATAAAACCTGCAAGGAAGAGGAAAGAAAAGAAAAATGTTTTGTTTTTGTTTTTTTTAAAATCCAAAACCACATGAACAAGGCAGGCAATGTATAGAGGCAACAGTTACAATTTCTCAGATAACAAAAACTGTCATAATCGGATAAAATAACTAAGCAATAGGCATACAACAAAAAGAAGAACTTCTGCCCCTGCAGCACACACTTAAACTGTGAAACTCCCTGCTCTCTTTCACAGGCCTCTGTGGAGGATTCAAACCCAGGTTAGATAAAGCCATTTCTGAAAACGGGTTATTTGAGAGCACTTGGGGTAGCTTCAGCAGAAGATCACCTCAATTTAGAGGTTCTCCTCACCCAATTCTAGTTTTAGAAGATAAGTACTTTCACATGGGTCACCAACTGGCCAGTTTCATTCTGGATGTCTACAGGCACAGTGCATGGCTCTGCTGAGACATCTGACACATCTCTAAAGTGGCCTCACAAAATCTGAAACCTGTATTCCAGTAATAATATGATTTAATTACTGACTGAATCAATTTGTTCCATGGGGAAACAATCAGATTTTGCAGAAGTTATGCAAGCTATGAGGTGTGGTCAACATACTGGAGGGAAGGGATGCCATCCGGAGGGACCAGGACAGGCTGGAGAGGTGGGCCCATGCTAACCTGATGAAGTTCAACAAGGCCAAGTGCAAGGTCCTGCACCTGGGTAGGGGCAATCCCAAGCACAAACACAGACTGGGCAGAGAATGGCCTGAGGGCAGTCCTGAGGAGGAGGACTTGAGGGTGTTGATTGGTCAAAAACCCAACGTGAGCCGGCAATGTGTGGTTGCAGCCCTGGATGCAGTTTGCCTTCTGGGCTGCATCAAAGGAAGTGTGGCCAGCAGGGCAAGGGAGGTGATTCTGCCCCTCTACTCTGCTCTCGTGAGACCCCACCTGGAGTAATGCATCCAGTTCTGTGGCCCCCAGTATAAGAAGGGCGTGGAGCTGTTGGAGCAGGTCCAAAGGAAGGTCACAAAGATGGTCAAAAGGCTGGAGCACCTTCCCTATGGAGACAGGCTGAGAGAGTTGGGGCTGTTCAGCCTGGAGAAGAGAAGACTCTGGGAGGGCCTTATTGTGGCCTTCTAGTTCCTGAAGAGGTCCTACAGGAAAGCTGAGGAGGGATTCTTTACAAGGGCATGCAGAGAGTTTTGAATCACTTATTATGTTTAAAAATGAATTGATAAATAAATAAATAGAAATCAAATCACTAAAACATCACTCGCCAACCCACTAGTGTTTACTAGTAACAGTAACACTGCTGTTTCATTCCATTTGTATGAATATTTTGTTGTTTAAGTGTCATTTTAATTTAGAAATGGACAAGAAAAGTGTTTGTCAAAATACGATGAAGTTCCTTTGGGTACATTTAACATTCAAGAAAACATTGCAAGACTGATGCTTAATCCAGCAAGACAGCACTCATATGACTCTTCACGACAAGTGACAAAAGCAGGCGTGAATGCGAGTTTTTATTGTAAAACAGTCTTAAGAGTCTCAAGGTATATTGAAAACTGTGGCATCTCTCAGAAGACAAATCACAGAGGCTCTGGAGTGCCAATGACAACAGGAAATGTGACAGTTAGCATAATGCATATTTCACTGACAAATTACTTGGAAACTGCCAGAAAGCTGGTGGAAAAAAAGATGTGATTTGCAACGTTACTTTCATAAATTTAAGATGATTATCACTCCCAGCAAGATTTGGGAGATGCTGCATTAAGAAACAAGAGTAAAAGAACTGAATTAACAAAAGTATTTCACCATTGCTGTGCTGTGGCAACATAAATAAAATAATCACATTTTTAACCTGCTGTATTTGAACTTCATAGAGAAGGCACTAAACAGAAGTAGTAGTATTATATACAGTTATCAATATTGTCTAAGAATATAAAAATCAGAAGTTTTTCAGTCTGTATGGAATCAAAGGAAGCAAGAGGATCCTGTGAATCTGTGAGTTAAATTTACTTAGATCAGAGACCAATATGTATCTTGGAGTATGGAGGGAAACGAATGGAAAAACTGCACCTGTTAGAAAACTAGTATTTTCTTACTTCCCAATGAAGCGTGAACAAAGAAATGCTAAACATACAACTTAATCATGGCCTTAATGTTTTCATCTTCAATCCTGCAATCTAAGGATAAGCCAAAGTTGGAAAGACTTAGACAAACATCATAATCTCAGTTCCCTTCTCCATAGGAAAGCAAGTGGCATCACACTGACTAAAGTGCAGATGATGGCATCTTCAACAAGCTAAGCAACAAAAGTTACAGCTTAAAGTGCAAGCTCAAAAATCCTGCATGAGTGTATCAGGAAATCTCTCAGCATACAAAGAAGATTTGGCCATGTAAACAGGAAATGTACTGCTGTGCCTACACTCCTCTTCATAAAATGAAATATTTTGGATTTCTCATTTGACCTTAGGCTCCTGAACAGCATGAAGATGCATCAACTCTCTGCTCACACAGCAAACAGCCAACCATACTGACTGCATTTGTGAGAAAATTTCATTAAGTCTATTGCCAAGCCTTATATTTATGCCTACAAGAAATCTCTTGGAGACACACTTGTGTTTTTTAAATCAGTATATCTGCCTATTTGCCGATTAAATCAGTCATGGTAGCAATGACAAAATAACGCATATACAACAACTGTGACAATTTTAAGATGTCTTAGATACTTCAAACAATCTATATCTCAACAGGCTAACAAAGCTAAGCATGTTAACCCCACTTGCTTAATATTAAGGATCTTTCAAAAATGTTAGTTTTGCAATCTTTAAATACCTGTAGCATAGCAACTTCAACTGAACATATTTATTTAGTGCCAGTATAGATAGAAATAAGGGTAGTATTACCATCTTTAACTGTTTGGTTTTGTTTCAATGCATATTTGCACATGCATGTATATAATCACTGAAATAACCCATCCACTCTTGTATTCAAAATTAAGAAGGGAAAAAGAAAATGAGAAAAAAACACTAAAAATTTTTAAAAAACACCCAAGCCCCAAAAAATACCACCAAAACCACAGATCAAAAACAGACCCCCAAGTTGGTTATTACAGCATAACACCTCCATTTCAAATCATAACGATGACACCAAACTAAGGAGAATACCAGAAGGAACCATCTGAGGCCTTACTTTAAGCATTTTAAAATATGACTAACATTAAACTGCAAAACATCTACAGGATGTATCCTTCCTAGATTTCAAAGTGCCATATCCACACATACATGCAAGCAAAGTAAACCTGAAGACTTGAAAAAGTAGACTGAAAACACTTTTTTCAAAGGCAAGAAGGAACCAATGTGATCAACAAGCCCAGCTACCAGTGAACAGCAGTTTCAGGACTTAATACTTCAAATCAAACACGTATAAGTGAATGAAAAGAAAAAAAAAAAGAAAAAGAAATTCAAACAATTTAAGTTTCCAGTGATGAAAAGTCCATCAGTCTTAAGAAAATATCTTACTAACTTCACAGTTGCGCATTTCTAATCTTAATTTGTATAGCTTCTACCAGTACTTGGGCTTTTATAAGCCTTGGTCTGTTAGATAAACTTTCCATTAGGATCCTTTTCTGTGATATGAATAAATCTTTAAGTTTCTCTTTGGATTAAACAATTGGGAAAAACATGTGCTTTATGGTACTTGTGGTTTCCAAGGAGCTTGAGCATTTTCATATGCTCTTCATATGTTCGAAAGGTCTTCTCTAATCCTTCACAATTTTCCAGCATTCTCCTGAAAAGAAGCAGCCAGACCCAACCCCCATAAACTGAACAAATACAGCCAATATCCATAAAACCCTTCACTTTATACTTGCAGAGATCATACATTTCTGGCATCTGTCAGTCTGCAAGCCCATGTTCAGTTTATCAAATATATTCATCTTCCTCCTCCACCAACCGACTGCTTTTCATAGCCGGCATTACCTGGCCTGTGGGCATGGCATATTCGCCATTTCTTGACTTGTTGAAAATGTCCTCAAACAGATGATTAAAGGACAACAAAGAGCGACATTTGTTGTGATTCTAACAATTTTATTTTCAACTCTCAAAAAAGAAAAGCAAGTTTTCCAACACAGAATTTTCAACACACTTTTTAAAAACAAAAAGCAGCAGCAAGAGAATTCCCACTGAAAACCAGAGCAAAGCACTGGCAGTTGTCAGGGAGAAACTATGCTAAGAAGATAAAGTGCATTCCCGTCCTTGCTACTTCAGTTGTACTGCATTACATCAACAAATTTATGAAATTAAGGTAACATATCCTAATATCCAATCAGTAAAATATACCCAGTTAGTAATTCCTAGATGGGGATTTATGAAGAAAAAAACATCTTTTTGGGCATTCACTATGCGTACAAGACTGCACTATTTTTCCTACTGTTACCAGTCAGCTTGGGCAATAATATGCTGAAACTGGGAGGTAAGGGGAAAAAAAAAAAGAGTAGTATTAGCAATATCACATTTCAATAAAAGCATGTGCACATGGTTAATAAAAAATTAATATTCCCAAAGATTATTTTAACCCCACATGCTTTGTTGCGGTTTAAACCAAGTCCTGTTTAACCAGATCTGTTACCAGTGGAAGGTGGCAATTCTTTTCCTCAGGTCTGTTTGGAACTATTGGACCTCTATCTGGTCTCCACTGCCTGGCTCCTCAAAACACAACTCAGATAAGGAATCCAACCCACAAGATACTACAAAACGCCAGTCCTCAACTCTTAAAGGAACTGACTGACAACTATTAATAAGGCTTTTATATGAAGAACAAATACCATTGGACAAGATTCACAGAAGCATCTCTGGGTACACAGAGCAAACTAAAATATTTATTATAAGCTAACTATATTTTTTACTAAGGAGCCATTAGTTGATTTTACTTTTTCTATGCTAACATTAGTACGGCTGATACTAGAAGGTAAAATATTTGACAATACTTAATGAACGAAGTCATGTATTTTTATACATACATATTGGCTTTAGCTGCAGCAGCCTTTCAAATGTTCTCACGATTTCTGCCTTTCCCAAGAACAAAGGGATTTTGCCTCTCCTACAGTAAAGCTTGAGTCTTACTTATTTCAAAGTTTCACAGAAAGTAAGCTCCACAGCCCCCTAGCTTCCCTGTACATAGGCTAACTAGTAATTCAGAAGAGGGAATGGAAGCATATTTCAATTTTTTCTTCAAGTATCAGTATACAGCTGGTTTTAATGGTAGTGGTAGTGCTAGACATGAAAAGGTTCAAGAAATGAATAATTCCTTTTTACTAGATAACCTATGGCTTGAAGCAATCTTTTTCAAAGCAGCAAGCTACATGCATGCTTCCTGTAACTTAAGTCATTTCAGCCTTAGAAAGAAAATATCACGCCTCTACAATATTCATAGCTTTAAAGTAACAGTTTATACAAAGACAGCATCCCATGGAAGCAGAGTTCTTGGGTTCTCTCACCCTCCCTCCTCTCCTCCTCATCATTTGTAAGGCTGCATTTCAAAACACCCAAATTTATACAACTTACATTGCTGTCAGGGGTTTTTAAGTGTCTTCTTTTACCCTCAGTCTAAATGTTAGCTTTTCACCTCTATTAATATCAAATCGGCTTGTGGAGACCCCAGGTGGGAGCAGGCTCCCGGCAGGAACCGCAGCCCAAGGAGAGGAACACACAGAATCACAGAATCACAGAACGT
>NW_010187804.1:42410-53786 GCF_000695765.1 Mesitornis unicolor | reverse complement strand
CGTTCCTTCCTTACAACGCGGGGAACGGCGCAAGTAAGGGACGAGTGAAAGTTTGCAGGGAAGATGCTCCCCCGCGGTCGGGACCTCCCTGGGGGCCCGACAATCCCCCTCAGCCTCACACTCCTCTGCCAAAGGCCGCTTTCCCGAGGAAAAAGACCGTGGCTTCCCTGCAGTTCCACTTCACTCCCTGCCCGTACAGCGTTCACGGGGCTGTCAGCGCAGCTGCACGAGAGTCCCCAGCACTCTGCTCCCGGCCGCGGGACGCGAGCGCTGCCCGAGGGTATCGCTCCACGGGAACCCGGGCCTGGGGTGGGACCCACAGGAGAGCGTGTGGGAAGGAGCCTGGGATTCTTTGCACACTGAGTTTTCCTTTTCCCATCCCATATTACCTTGCCTTTTTTTCCTGTACGAAACCCATTTTTAGGAAAGTCTAAAAACGGCACAAGGCACATGAATTTCCACAAGCACTGCAATGGTAGCCGAAGTACAGTGGATCCCAGCATCATTATGTGTCTCACAGATGGACCAGAGCTAGGAGAGAAAGGGCTACTGCTGGAAGTGCATCTAAATCCTCTGGTTTAACAGTAGCACCAATACTACAAATACCTTGGATACATCCAAAGTGACATGCATGAATTCAAATCAGAAAGATCTTAAGTTTCTCCTTGAGAAATAAGGGTGGGAGGGTGCTTGTTTAAGTAACAAGTTGAATCAAACCCATATAGCAACAATGCTATTTATCATATGTCAAGATGCTTCAGATAGCTGCTGTAATCTAAAAGTATGCACACTAATAAGAGGTCTCTCCTTCTAGGTCAAAAATCTCTTTCCTATTTGTACAGGATATACTCCAATGCAAAATTATAGATGGACAATTCAAGCAGCCAACTGAAGGAAATATGAAACTAAAGGGAACAAACTTTCATCAAGGGTCTAATCCTAGAAGTTGCTTAATATCCTCTGACTGAATTACAACTAGCATTCTAGAAACAAAATGCTGTATTTGGATTTGCAAACACTGCTGTTAGTATGGTAAAAGATAAGTAGAATGTGAAATGAACTGATGTATAATTGTTCTTTATGACAAGAAGTATTCCATATTTTTAAGCCCTTTAAAAATACAATTCAAGATCAGATAGAAGACAATTTCCGATCTGCTCTCACATATGAAAAAAATACTGTCATCCAAGTAAGATGTCAGAAAGTTACATTTTTCCAAACAAGCATAACTTGCTTTGTTTCCGATACAAATTACAAAACCAGCTCAAAATCGCAAGTACTGGGAAGCACTGCTGACTTTCTCAGGTGTCATTCACTCCTTGTGCCCCTCACTTCTGTTCATAGAATTCTGGGATGTGCAGACACAATCGCTGCTTTTTGGCACAGGTGCATACTTTTCGTCAACAATAAAATATAATACTACCCTGTAGCTGTAAGTGACCCAGATGCAGTACGTGCTGAAGTGCAGTCACATGTTTACGTTGCACCCAAATTGCTGAAATCTTAGTAATGCGCCATGCTTGGTATTTCTACTTAACTAGAATTTACCATGATTTTATTTAAATAAATCAAAGCCGTTGCCTCTACAAAAGGGATGGCTTTTCTTAACAGCCTGATCGGCCGATCCAAACTTAGTTATCGACATAGCAATCGCTTCCACATTCAGGAGACAATGATATAAACACCGGATTGAGACACCGCTGACTAATCTGCTGGTCACAATCTAGACTCTGAAACACCACTTGTAGGTGTATTTCTGTGATGTCACTAACAAGGTTGCATCATCACTGCATAAAATCAGGCAAGAAGCACAAAGGGATTTAGCAGAACTTTGGCCTGGGCACAAAGCCATGCCAGGCTGATGCGGCATCGCTCTGGCAGGGCTTCCCTTGCCCCGCACTGACTGGCATGCCCTACAACTTCTTCCCTCACTCAGCCCTTTCACCTTGCTCTCACTGCTCTCTTCCACCTCTCATGCTCTTCCCTTTACCTTTCCCTCTGCCTCAGTCCTGCCTTCAGCATCATCCTCCTCTTCCTCATGTATTTGTCTCCTTTTAAATGCATCCCACTCTAAACATGCAATAAACTCCACAGAACTCATGTGCCATTTGCAACCATCTGGCTGAGCATCGTCTCAACGTGCTTGCACCTCTTTGTGGTCTGTCTTTTGACATTGCTATCTAGAGAAACTGGGATTTATCCTGGACAAGGATTAGCTGCTGTTATGACTTACCTAACAAATAGGGTTTTAAAATCTCATACCTGATAATTACCATCTACATGCACTGGTCATTCACACCTGTGTAATACACAAGCAAGTTGCATCAAGTCTGTAACAGTACTTTTGATTTCACAAAACGCGGCAAGGAATCAAGACAAACTTAAGCTGAACCCCTAAGATGCGAGGGCCAGGCTGCAGAGCTGGCTGTAAAGAGCGGTGAATCTTCTATACTTCCCTCTGTTACACAGCGCACCAGGCAAGCTTTTCTCTTCTGTGACATGCCTGTGGTCACTGGCGACAGAGGTGGAAAAAAAAAAAGCCCTAAGCTCCACAGAACTAACCTGAAGGTGCCAAAGGGCTGAAATATTCCCTAAGGATTCCCCCTTTCAATCTGTATTTACCCCTAAAGATTTTTTCAACACTGTTGAGAGCACACAGACTATTCAGAGGCTGGAGATGCAGCTCCATCAGCCTGACCGAGGGTGCTCTGAAAAGACTACAAAGTAAATTAATCAATTTTGTAATGGCCTATATATTAAAAAAAATAAGTCAGCCTACTAGAATTTTATCAACAGTAAAATCTTTGACATGCTACCCAGTCTCACTGAACATTGCTCATCTCTCCTCAGTATTGTGCATCCTCCGGGTTTGACTGCTGACTCTGCTGCACAGAGCAGTAGTGGTGCAGCAAGAGAACAGCGTGTGCAGCTCTTTGGCTGCATGTTGTTCTCTGCCTAATCCACTTTTCTCCAAGCACAGAAACCACCCAGCTGCCCAGCTAGGAGTTACAAATGCCACAGATCTCAGTTCACTAATCAAAAATGTTTTGTCACAATTATGTATCAATGCAGCGTGACTTACCGTGCGGATGAGACCCAGGCCCAGGTGGATTCCCTCACATCCCAGCATCCGAGCAAATTGCAAGCAGTGGTCACGGGGAGCCATAATGTACCGCACCGCAGGCCCATGGCAAAAGTCCTGCTCAGCAGCACAGGAACCAGCATGCCCGCAGATGTGAAGCCTGCCTAGCTCTGAGGAGCTGATGGCTCACCAGTAACCTGGCTCAGTGAGTGGAGCCATGAGTGGGCCACTCACTGGCTCTGCAGCCTGATATCCTGAGTCCAAGCGCTGGGCACTTTGATACAGATAAACCAGGGAGCAGACACCTTATTCGGGGACCTAACATTTTCAGACTTCACCTCTCCCAAAAGCCCTGTGGGTCCTGGCTGTTTTGCTCCTGGCCATGCAAAGCATCCTCTTGACAACTTACCATAAATACTCTGAAATAATTTTTCAGGACCATCAGCAAAACTCTTGCTTGCCCATAAAGGGAGAAAAGTCACTTTGAGGAAAGGACTTTCGAGTTTTCCAAGAAGTTATGAGAAAGAATTGAAGTTATGAGAAATTCATTGTGTTGCCTGCAACATGGCACAACGCTTTCTCAACATAATTGTTTCGGGGATGGTGCTAAAAATGGGTTAGGAAAGATGTAGTTGCAGTAAAGCCCATACAACAGACTATGGCCAATAAATTAGACATTGCTTGCAGGCATTAGGCTTTGCTGGTTCCCATTCTCTGGTTAAATCAGGTTCAGGGCCCTCACGCTGTGTAAGAGGTTAAGGAGAAAGTCAAACACCTCTCCTTCATGTCTGGAAAATAGTAAAAACTTTAAAAAGAAAAATGTATTTGACTGAGACTAAGTCGAACTGAGAATGCAGGCACAGTGAGGTAGTAAAAAACTAGTAAGGTAAAATACCAATTCTGCTGAAAGGCTGTACCTTTCAAAAGAAAATGAAACATCTGTTATGGTTCTCCACTAAAACAACAGGAAGGTTGCATTATAACAGAGAATTTACACAGCAAGGTTACTTTTACACTCTTAAAGACAGAAAAAACAGTGTGTTAAAATAACACAAACTAGGAAAAAGCCTAATTTCACTTTAGAAGGCACATCAAAGTCTCAGAATAACTGATTTGCTATTGTCTAAGTTAGTAATTATTTAGCTGTTCTAAGTCTTCTCAATGCAAACTGTTTTAAGAGTTTAATCTTAAAAAACCCCTACTTGCCTTTATCTATATACTTCAGAACTCTCATTCAACTTTTACAGTAAGAAACAAAACAAACAAAAAGCAGCTACCAGAAAGCTCAGCTTTACCCGCACATTTTCAGCAAACAGTTACTGAAAGGAGCTGTAAGTTAAAAGTAGGGAGAAGAGGTGGCTGGAGCTGCTGGGCTGCTGCAGACACCCTACCCCTCAGCTACCACTGGTCTGTTCAACCAGCGCGGCTCCATCGCGGGGTTGTATTAACTGGACGCAAAGTGGTTGTCCCAAGAGAGCTCAACTACACTTCACTGAAGATAAGGTGCTCTCGTGGCTCGTTAGGTTCTTAAACATCATTACTCCAACATAAGTGTTGATTGATTAAACTGGATAGAACTAACAAAATATTTTAGGGGCACACCCTTTACTTTTAAATCTGACTCTAACCTATGTGTCCAGAAGGCACACGGCTCTTGATGATTAACTGCAAGCTTTATTCCAGTTTATTAAAGTACAGCTTTAATTTATTCTAACATCTAAGGGAGCTTTGTTACGTTTGTAACAATGTAACAATGAGCACAGTATTTTTAATTTGTGAGGCTCAGATTTTACTACTACAGTAATTTTAAAAGAAAGTTGTACCTATAATTAAGTGCATAAGTCTTTCAAATAAAGACTTCTAAATTAAATGAATCCCGTATATATAATGCGTCTTTTAGATAGTTAATTCTAAACTTTTAACAGCTATTATAATAAAAAGAATGAGACACTTTCAGTCGCTTGAGCAAGCACTGTTGAAAAGTGACAATGTATATTACACTTACAGATTTTCAACTGATAAAAATACTCATCTAGAACAAGAACAATGACTAATTTTACCAAATATTTACAAAATTTAGTTATTCACTCAGGCAAGGTCAAATATAAGAGCAGCTAGTTATACAACACAAACACCAGACAAGATATGAGATTCAAACCAGTGTATCCCAAGTCCATTAATGTAAACATCAGTTCAAGACTCATCTTCTCAGAAGTCTGAGTTACCCAGCACACAGTGGCAATAGATTTAGAGATGCTAAACTGTACAGACTTAGGAAACCTCTAGCACAACAAGTAACAACTCTGCTCTTTCCTCTTACCTTATCAAACACAGTTTAGCTGTGTATGGCTAAAACTATGCCTTCTCATCTGCATGTTACTATCACTTTATAGGACCATTGTTCTAAATCCCTGTTCTACAATAGCTACTTAAAATATATGAAAAAGTAAAAACTTTCACCTAAACTGTGTCTTTTCTGTCACCTTAAATCAAGACGCTGTGCTTAATTACCTCCTGCCTCCACTGAGCCAGTGAAGCCTCCTGGTTTACCAGTATTTGCAAGTAACTACTACAGCGTGCCTTCAGTAGTCCTGTCTGCTATTCCCATGCTTGAAATATGGCTTTATCACTTTGCTCCAGACAGGTAGGACAGCACAGTTCCTCTTCTGTCATTTGTCTGCTCCCAATTTTTAGACAACAGCTTTACAGACTGAATTCCAACAGATTTGAAACCCATCATACCCAGTCCACTCGCTTCCCTTGCTCAGGAAGGGAGCTACTCCTCTTTTTAAAGTGTGCAGACACCATTTCTTTTGATTATAATGATTAGAAACAGCTGTTGATTTGGGTTTTGATCAAATAAATCTGGCAACTTCTGTACTCTCTACTGATGGCTGGAGTTGCTGAATTTTATTTCATTCAACTGAAAGCAGAATTATTCATCTGGGTATCTACTCAAGATCTCTGTTCAACATACGTGTATGTTATAGCATCTTTAACATAGTGACAGCACCCAACTTCACTTACACGTTATCTGGGACAGTTTAAAACCACAGTCCATAAATAATGACTGAGCATGAGAAACTGGTAGAATGGCTAAGGCACAAGCTGCTGAAGATGCTGGATTATAAAGAAGTCAGAAGAAATTCAAACGACAGTAGCCTTGCAAGAAAAATGCCAGGAAGACGTAGCAGTTACCATTGCACAAGAAATAGGATGGGCAGTTTCAGGTATAAAATGTAGCTGCAAAATCTGTGAAGCCTGGGGTGGAACATGGACCTGAAAGGTGTTGACTTGAATGAGAGGCTCAGGCATAAGAAGAGACTGAGAGATCTACAGGATGCAAGGAAATGCGGGAAACAGTGCCAGGATTGCTCCAGAACAGCCTGTTTAGAAACAAGAACTAAAAAACTCTGCAGTGAAAACATCAACCAACTGCTCCTTTTATTTGTTAACACACTATTTCAAACAAAGTATACATTACTTTCTTGAAACATATTTGATGTCATACAACAGTACGTAAAAAAATAGGTACTTTAGTTGCAAAATCTCACAATGTAATTAGATGCTAGCATGTTGTCCAGTACACTCAAAGTATGTACAATTATGCCCCAAAATGATAATTTCACAGGTTCCTGTTGGCTCTGATGCAAAGCAAGGAAATAAATTGTGATAAACTGTTTCTTTGGTACCTTTCCCAGCTAACAACCAGTGACTTAAATAACAGATAAAATGACACTACGTCTAAAATACAGTAGCAGATCTCAGCGTTACTATCTTAACAAAAAATGTCCATACAGGCAAAAAGGATCAGTATACGTTTAGATGTAATACAACGGTTTGGGGATCCAACAAATTAATTTACAAGGTTTTAATACTGTTATTTTTAGGCCTTTTTACTTCCTTAGGACTGTGTTGTACCTTGGCTTTTTACTGAGTTTTTTATTAAAAAGTTTGTGTTCTATCACACACACCTCGTCATGGATATAAGAGGGATTGATCCTCAGAAGAAAGGAGAATAACCTCAGTACAAAATGGTAACTCTGGGGAAAGTCCACGTCTCTGTAATGAGCCAGATGACCACACAATCTGAAAAGAATGAGGGGAAAAAAAGCACCCTAAATTACACATGTATTTAGTTAGTATTTAGCTAGTATTTATATACTTAATTGTAATCAGAGGAAAACGATACATTTTACCAACAGCATAAATCACAATTCCAGTCTACAATGTTGATTTTGTAAAGGGATCCACTCCTGCAATCCCTGAAGTAGAGAACCAGACCAAGACGTGTTCAGAGATGGTGACGGTAAGAAGGAATAGCATGTATAGCTTCTTGCACTATGAATCAGGATCATACTTAACCAGAATACGTTCTTTGCCTTTCAGGATGAATTTGAACCAGTGTTTGTTCTGCCAGCTTTTGGCAAATGTAGCAGCATGAAAATGGCTCCCTTAACCTATTTTTAACATTTCTAAGACTATCCAATGCAGACACTCTAGGCTCTTTTCTCTATTCTTCACCCACACTCTCTGTAGGGTCCCCTCTCTTCTTCTTGACACTACAACCCATCCATTTCTTGTCCATCACCTTTGTGGACTAAATATAAATTGCCTGTCTAGAAACAAAAGAGAAAAGCTAGGTTCAAGTCAATGGAGTAATATAGGAAACATTGGGGCAAACATTGATCAGATTGACAGGAAGTAATTAGTGCTGTAGCAGCCTTCTGCTTAATTATTTTGTAGCTTTCACAGTGAATATGTTAATGAAAGTGATGAGGTGATTTATTGATGAAGTATATAATGCAAATAAATTGGATCTGCTGGTACCAAATGTCAGACTGAACAAAAGATGACACAGAGGACAGACTACAGAGAAAGCTCCGTAAATGTTAAGTTCAGCAATTTAGGTTGAAAAAATAGCCTGTTTTGTGTTAGCCCCAGATTTGTTCTTATTAAAAGTGGTAAGTTTAAAACAGTATAAAATCCACTGTTTCAATTGTTTAAAAAAATCTTTTGCATGGATATGGGGATTTAGATGTTATTCACCATATAAGCCCTATGCATCTTCTAGCTTACTAAGTACTGCCGGGATGTGGAGAAGCAGAGTTTAAAATTTCCCCTCTGTCTGATTCAGAGCAGCCGTCTTAAATATGCACCAGAACAAGGACTGGAACCTGTCTGTCCAAATTTACAGGCAAGCGTGCTAATTACTACACTATGGAGCCATTTGCTCACTCCCTCTGGCCCAGCAAACACTTACATTTTACCTCTAACTGGAGAACAGATGGACCCATCCTGCAGTGCCATGCAAGCCGCCCTTGGAAAGTGAAGTCTTTGTTTAAAGCCTCCTGAAGTCAGGCAGGTTGGAAATCTGAACCTAGATTTCTTGCGCCAGAGGTCCCATCCTCAGCCCTACCTCACGCTCTCCAAAAGCTGCCAGCAACCTCTTACAAAAACTAAATTCAATCAGGAATTTCAGCAGGGTCAGAACAAGTTAGCTGACCCCACAACCCAATGCGTTTGCTGAGTCTGAGCTTCACTGAGAAATTATGTTGGTTGAACCAAATCTGCATTTTCTGGCTAATATAAATTAAGACATTTTGCTACATTCTAGTCTTAACCCTGAGATTCAGCAGTTACAGCTCTTAGGGCAACTCACGTATCAAATCTCAGTTTTCACTGGGGGTATGGGAGTGATCTTGTATTTTCTGAGGCAAATGCATAATTACAATACAGTAAAGCACCCATCGGATTAACTGGAGTTATACTTTTAACATGAGTACCTAAACACACAGAAATCTTTGCCTCATTTTGTGCTGGTTTTGTGCTATTTACCCCGGGAGCATCTCTGAAGAGCTAAAAAAAACTCTTTCAGTAGTCCCAGTTAGACGATGCTGATTCTTAAAGAATTTGTAATTTTGTTTTTACTTCTGTTATACATACACACACTTGCATAGCACAAAACCTCATATCTGAGGGAGTAGATGATGTTTTCCAAAGTTAAGTAAGTGTCAGATGTATAATTAACTACTTGCATTGCAAATGATATAATGGGAAATTTAACCGGTAAGAATTTAAATTCAAATCTTGTTTCATGAAGGCTATGACAGTTTGCCATTAACATTTTAATAAATTACATATGAAAATGTAGGCTTAAAACCAGACTTTGCATGAAAGATTATTCACACAAACACACACTGAAATATCCACTTATTCAGTGTGTACATAACATTTACGTAAATTTGTGGTAAAAGGATTATTACCTCTCCTCCCTTCAAAAAAAAAAAAAAGCTTCTTATTCACACAAAAGAATGAATCCATACAACCAAAGCTCATGTAACATAACACTGTGTTTACATTATTCCAGCCCATTTCTGTCACAGTGGATATGTGAAAGGTAACGTGAAAAGGAAAATAAAGATAAGCAAATAAATCCACTGAAAGACAGAAAAGACTGCATACATGGAAAAGGCAGATATTTTCAAGGGTACTATTCAATGTTTCAGAAATCAGTAACGTAACTCTAAGATTCTGTAGGGTCTGTTGTTATTCAATGTGCTAATGAAATCTCACTTCACATTAACGCACCCCGACCTCTTTTCCAAATAACACCCTCCAGTTGCACATGAGAAATTCAGGAAAATCCAACTCATCTGCAAAGTTCATCTTTTTCCCTGATACCTACCAGTACATTCATTTTCTGGATTAGGACTTCATGACACCAGCAATGGCAGGTGTATGATCCAGAAGCCTTATCTACGCCACCAGGGGAGTTTGCGAGAAACAGTATTTTAGATATTTTTGATTTCTTGAAGTAAATGCTGCCGAACCCCTACACTCCCTCAGCAGGGCTTTTGCTCTGTCTCTGGACATGGTTCTCTGCCAGCACCTACAAAGTAGAAAACTCACCAATTTTTGCAGAATCTGGGGCAAGAGGAGAAGATACTAAAGGAAGAGTGAGAAGTTTGACACAAAGCAGGCAGATACTGAAATACCTCTGTAACTCTGTACAAGGCTGGATTAGCTAGGCTATCACTCTCCTTGCTACTTAGGTCCCTTAAAGAAACTAGCATGAGTGTTTCGACATACCCCTAACTGAAAGAACAAAATCCCTTTCACTTGCCAAGTCAGGATTTGGGAACAGTTCTCTAGTAAAGACTTCACTAAACTTCCTTAATAGCACAAAATGTTGTCTTTTCCCATATTTCTTCTTTTACTTTTTCCAGTAAAAGAAATTTCATCTTTTACTTTTCTGCTTGCACAAAATACAGCTGTTCATTGCCAATATGCACTGCTGATATGCTTAGATGAAATAGTGAAAGAGTCCTTTTCACTCATAACTATTTTTAAAAAATATATTCTGGAGGCATTGTCTGCTTACTTCAACTGCTAATTTTAACTTTGATTTTTGATTAAGGTCACCACAAAAAAAGGATAGTGACTTAGAAAATTAGTTTCCTATGTTTTTTGGGGGGCCAGGAGAGAGAGGAATGGAACAGTTTTTCCGCTCTCTGGAGAGCTGCAGCACAAGTTTTTTCTATAATATTATGAAGATGGAAGTGAAGTGAATATTTGGATGTAGCTGCTACTCTTGCCATGTGACTCGAGTTGTTGATTGTGTCTCATCTTCTCTCTTCTCAGAAGCTCCCTTTTATCATTCTTCATATTACAATTTGTCTGCTCCCAACCCAGGACTAACCATTCCGCACGCACCCCTTTCTAGAAATGATTTTAACTGTATGTGAATATATAGCTGTGTACACACCACATATTTGTCATTTGTGAAAATAGATACATGGCACTTTGTTTTCAGGAGAACTTTCCAAAATGTGTGTAACAAAAATTTGAATACTTACTTCTCAGTGCATAGTTTAACTGTACACAGCCAATAGTCAGGGTTCATGGCTGTAAGTAAACCATGTTTTTCTTGCAAAATTCCCTTCAGGCTATGCCCGTGAAAACAACTCCTATCTGTGTTTTCTTCAGACCAACTTAACTGAAAACTTGAAGGATTTGGCTTTTCAGCAGGTCGCACTGAACCAGACAGCTTGCCAAACTGATTTTGTAAGTTCACAACAATTTCTGTACAAATAGAAACAAAAAAGCAAGGCAAAAGTATTACAATACTGTTTAGAGGTGATTAATACAGGAAAGAAATAGAGTGTTTGTGCCTTTTTTCCTCCTTTTTATTAGTTTTTTCTTTAAACCTCTGTATGGAATACTGAGAAACCTTGAAGGTCTGTATGTTCTCTCTCCCATTCAATTTAAAATTCAACTCTGTCACATGCTTT
>NW_010187804.1:40864-42394 GCF_000695765.1 Mesitornis unicolor | reverse complement strand
AGAATTTGAAAGATAATTCAAAATGCTATGTCTTTCATATCTAATGGTATTACTGGGGTACTCTGAAAGCATTCCACAAGTAAAACATGTAAAATCCATTTGATACTGCAGGTATTTTTATTCTGGTAGAAAACGCACACCAGGATGCCTTTCACTATATTTACCTGGTTGTATGCAGTCACTTGGACTGGCTAAGATATTTGTTTTAGTAGTTTCCTGTGTATCAGAATTAAGGAAGCCTGGTTTCATACAAATACGGATTTAAGGTTAAGCTTTTTACAGTGCAAATTTCAACTGAGGGAAAAAAAAAATCAACAAAAAAACCCACTTCACCTTTCCTCTGTGCTACTGAAAGAACGACAAACTTTTCAAATTCCTTTTATGACCTGTGTCTGAATACACTCATTCATAAACTGGGAAAAAAGCAGAAAATATATCCTAAAGTAATCCAAGGACTGAGAAGCTTATCTTTCAGGAGGGCACTAAAATCTGCCATCAAAAACAAAAGCTGAGGAATGCTTCTGAAAGCTTGCATGTGGCACACAGGTGCTCTAGAGCACTCTGTCTCTACTGTTTTAAATTTGTTTTAAGATGAATCTCGCCCTGCTGCAATGGCATTATGTGATATTCCTGCTTGTAACAGCCAGTGGTGAAGCTCTGCAATCTAAGTGGTCCTCTTCTAGCTCAAAGAGAAGCAGGACTCTAGGGTGCCACAGAAATCACAGAAATTATGACCATAAGAAAAACTGAACAATGATTCATTGAACACAGGAACTTAAGGGCATCTGAGCAAATGATCAGCTTGAGATAAAGAAACCTAAATGTGTTTTCCCGTGGAACATGATTTGACTGCAGGATCACCCCTACCAAATTTCGAGGAGTAAGAACATTCAAAAAACCTTAACTGCATTCTTGAAGGAGAAATCCAACATGAGTATTCAAATCAAATGGGATTACACAATTTGTTTAGAATTCCCTGAACTGGTCACTTCCAGAAACTGGAATATTACACAAAAGGAAAAATATCACTTGCCACACTTAACATTTCTCTCCAAATTTCTGCTGCTTCCTAGATACAATGTGTAGATACAACATGTAGAACGAAGAACTTCACATCTAATTTGTTTGAATAAAAGTCTGGTTTTCCGTTTTTCCACAGGTCAGTGGGGTTTTTGTTGCTTTGTTTGTTTGCTTTTATGTCAATGTAAAACCCAGTAATTTCTTATAAGTACTTCTAGAGCTACTAAAATAAAGTAGATGCACCTGTGTTCTGACCACGTACAGGCAGCCGTTCAAGTAATGTCATGTTCAGACAAGCCTTCCTCACTTCCTATAGAAGACTGCAAGGAGCGGGAGAGAAGAGGGACACGCAAGGTGTACCAAAGTACATACTGGGATATCCATACATAATGGGTAAAAGGGACAGGGAACCTATGGAAGACCAAAAACAATTCACGAAGATCAGAGTAAAGGCAGCGAACAAACCAGCGAGAATGAGGACAGAGTACTCATCCTGAGGTGAGGTTCAGC
>NW_010187804.1:35113-40845 GCF_000695765.1 Mesitornis unicolor | reverse complement strand
CAGTGAAGCATGAGGAAAATGAGGAATCCCAGCCATGAGTTGTAAAATAGTACTGCATTAATCATACCCAGAGATGAAAGAGATAAGAGTATTTTAAGATGTATATGTTATCACAGCCAGGGCTGCAGATTTACTATGATGGGAAAAGTTGGAGGAGATGTCTGTGTTGCTGGGAAGTGGCAAAGTTTACTCACGTCTTCTCTTAAGAACTTTAGACTTCTTCTTGACTGAATAAAATAGCGGCTTTTCACATCTCCAGAGATACCTACCAGTAAGGGACATAAGAATTGTTAGGGAAAAGAAAGCTGGAGCAAACAAGTAAAAGAAAAGTAATTTCTTACAAATGCTGCTAGAGCTATTAAAATAAAATCAAAATAATGTAATGGTTAGTGGTATTAAAAGCCTCTGCCCCTCAACACATCCAGTAAGTCCTTTTTCAGAGTAGACAAACTGAGGCACGTAAGCCTACATTTACTGAAATCAGTTACTTGTTCAGTTGTATAAGCTACTTGTCTCAGAAAGGAGCATTTAATTAATAGGCTGGATAAACATTATGAGTGTAAATAGAAAGTGAAGATGGGTATTTGATCGCTTTATTCACCCAAGCTTGCTGGATGGAAATGTGGACCAAATTCCTACCCTTTTTTATTTCTGTGGGGGTCAGGATTTCACATAAAACTGCCTACCTTAAAAAAAGAAAAAGTACTTAAAGACTTCTTACTTGGCTCTTTCTTCATCCAATTTCTTTAGCTCCACATCCAAGGAAGATTTTATAACTTTGTACCACTTTTTGAACTCAAAATACGGACCATCTGAATAAAACATACACATTTTACGTTGGGAAGAAGTGCAAGAAACATGTAGTACACAGAAGGTGGTCTCCATGCAGTTAGAGACTGCATCTTCCACCTGTATACAAACCGACCCTCAATTCTGTGTGCATAAGAAGTGCTGAGAAGATGGATTTAGCATAGATTTAGCATAATTCAAACTTTTCTCTCCTTTCTGAAAGTTAAGCCTAGAAAATACCTCCTCTCTACCAAAGGAACAAGATCTCAAGTGTTAAGTGGCCTTCACTGGTTGGAAAATTGACTTCAAGAGATTAATAAAACTATACATCAAGCTTAGGTTGAAATGAGTGAAATCTAAACCAGTTCAGATGTAAAATTTCAAACAGCTTCATCAACTCCCCACTGTCTATGCTACTACCTGTGAAACTTTACAGGGCTGGAAAGAAACTAGACAATTGTATTCACTTCCTATCAGCCTCCCATGTTTCTGAGCACAGGAACTTCACTTCTTGATATGTGAACAAATATTTACCAGCACATGCAAAAATGTTAAGGCCTATGGCATTCTAGTAGCACTTTCAACATCGATGATCCAAAGAGGCACAGCACTGAAGCAGAACAACTGGGTACAGTAAGTATAAGAATCCCAAATAGAACTATGGTATAGATTTATATATTTAAAATAGAATCAACCCTTATAACCTGTGGGTGGATTATCTGCATTGTGAATTAACCAGGCTTTGCATTTCCCCATCACCCCAGCTGCACTGCATGCAATGCTCGCATCATGCTTAGTTTTGCCAGCCAGCTGTTTAAGCTGTTTTGAAGGTAAATATACTGTTCTTACAATCAAGCTTGCATATGCTGTGTATTATCTGCATTTTTGCTATTCAAGTTATCCTGCCACAGGATGTCTTAGATGCTAGAAATATAGATGGACTCAACAAGCAATAGATAAATGAGGGGAAGAAAGACCCTTCAGTCATTCTTAAAATGTAAAGGTGTGGATGCAACTTCTTTTGTGAACTCCTTAAATCCAGAGATTTAAGTAAGAACTCCTAAACTGCTGGAAAAGCAGTCTGGGGTGGGGGGGCAGAAATTTTTAGTAAACTTCCCATTAATTATTAAGCATCTGTCACAAGCAAGACCACTGCCAAGAGACACGATGGTACACTGTAATAACCATTTACCTGGCCAACACTGCTAGTTTGATGTTCATATATTTGAGCTGAGCAGAAAATACACAGCTCTGTGATACACACATACGTATATACAACTCAATCACGTGTTTTATTTGAACACAAACAATACTGTGTATGTGTGCAGTTCACAGAACATACACACACAAACACACGAGGTAACTACAACTTTCTACTGTACAGCTTCCTGTTTGCCTTGAAAAACTGTAGGAGCTGAAATACTATATTCTTTAATAAAAAAGAAAAAAAGAAAAAAAGAAAAACAACTTAGAGAAAGGATAGTTAAACAGAGAATAGAGTCAACATAAAGTGGATCCTTAAAACTCAGTATTAACCATTATTCATTTCAGCATGCTAACTTTGAGAAAATGCCAGAGGCAGTTGAGAGCTCTGGCACTAATCAGTGCTCTCACACACGTTCTCACGTCAGCTCCTCTCTGCAGCTGCTCGCCGTCACCCCAACACTTTAAGGATAGGGACAACATAACAGAGCATATGGAACATTTTGCAGCAGAATATTTTAAAGTTAAAAAGTGGGCAAAGAATGATCCACTTGAAAATGAGAATTACCAGTTTCCTTAACAGTGATTACGACCTCTAGATACAGCAATATGTGCTCACATGGGGTAATTTTATTATATGGGGCAATTTTATTATTGACTTAAATTTTAAAAAAGTAACAGAAGGGTCAAAATGGGCCCAAAACTGGATTGGAGGCTTAAAAGACACGGTCAAAAATGTGTTACAGTGTTTTATCTTCAACTGTGATCTGGATCGGGCCATGGAACATCTTCCTGCAGATTTCTAATCTTTGATTTGGTATTTTCTGCCCTCAAAGAACCATGTTCACACCATTATCTTCTCTATCTTAATTGCTGCTAGCTTTTCCACGCTCTCTCAGGATTATTTGGACTAAGAAAATAGATTACATCTGAAATATGTTACACACTAAGGCATTTTATTTAACAAGACTAAACAAGTTTGGATTTTATCATATACGTGGTTTGATGCCCCTAGTAAGTATCTGCTTTTTACGATCAAAGTGTGTTCCTTCTTTACTGCTTACCCATTCATCTTCACCTACCTTGAATAAAATTCTAAAACAAGAGGCAAACATGCACAGGGAGAAGCAGAATGGCACACATCTTGCTAGGTACCTAATTCCCCTATCTAGTACAGTAAGAATTATGCAGGTAAGATGACTGAGACCACTTTATGTGAACAGGATCTACTGTTTTCTATACTATTTCTATTTGCCCTAAAAGAATAAATGACAAAAACACATTTTAATGATCAATAAGACAAGCCTTTCTAAGCCTGATGACAAAGTTATATAATTCACAAAATCATAAGACTGCTTCTACTGAAATATTTACGTACCTTCTTTGTTATTTTTATTTCTTTCTTCAGCAAAGTCAGAAAGTAACCTGAAAAAAACCCAACACAAAAACCAGGCAATTTTGTAGATCCAAATACTGCACTTTTCACATGAAGTTCAAAAACAACCAAGAAAAACTACACCCTAATTTTTCTCCAAGATTCAGATTCAGACTGATGATTTTTAAAAATAGGTCATATTTAATGTCTAAAATGCCTTCAGGTATATGCTTTAGGCTACTAAACTTAATCAAAATTCAAATACTATAAATTTAATATTACTAAAGAAAGAAGCATCCAAGACAATAATTTGAATCATTTGAAATGTGGGCTTTGCTAAATATTTGTCTGTACACTTACCATTCATAGTGATCATCTAATAAAAACAGTAATTTGAGCACAACAACAATAACTGCTGCAGCAAGAACATCATATTTCACTTTTCTTGTTGACTTATTTCCAGGCACAAGAGTCAGGAAATCCGGTTCTCCAATAGCGATCTTTTTCACCACTCGACATGTCCAATTATGCAACTCATCTGATTATCGTAAAGAAAGATATAAACGTAGTAAGTTGAGACAAGCTAGAAAGGACTTTCACAGTGCAAATATGTTGGTTATTTGAGGAAAACAATGCTAGGTCTTTTAGCACCATTAGATAGCAATTTTTTTTCAGGCTGAAGTGTTTAATGGTGTTTTGTTACTCAAATGGTGTTGTTGGAGATCATCCTGAACAATGTTGTGGGAAAGCCTATCTTAAATGTACATATAGTTTCAAAGAAAACCCCAAAAGCCAACAATTTATCCAACCTTTTTTCCTGCATGTTGACTAAACAGCCATTCAGGGACTGATTCAGCACTGTGAAGAGGAAGAGGAGCTGGTTTTGAAGGAGGCAGTTGGCTATAACAGCAGGCTGATCATGGCACGGCAGCGCTTGCTGCTATGCCGACAAAACCCAGCTGAGGTACAGACAACCTCAGCCCAGGTTAAAACTGGCTTTACGCTGTAAAGCCCAGTCCCACCTGCTACCACGGGTTATGTCAGAAAACTACAGCTCCAAAAGCAGCAGTGTGATATCTGCACAGTTTCTTAGTGTTCTACACTTATTTTTCACAGATACAAATCCCCCAAATTTCTCACCTTTCCTGTTCAGCAAGAAATACATGAGTTGATTACATCACCATCAGATTCCACAAAGGTTAGCAATGTATGACTAAGTACAACCTTAATCCAGCTATACTTTATACTCTCTTGCTGCGTACAAAGAGTTCAGTAGGAACTCATTTTTAATCCTCTTGTACATAATAGTAAAAGGTAAGCAAAATCTGGAACCCAAATTCTTACAAATACTGTCAATATATTTTCTTTTATTTCAGATATTTAAAATGGCCTTTCCAGTAGTATTTAATGCCCTAAGATACACTGACAATTTATTCCTCAATTTATTTTTTTAGGAGGTGTTAGAGAACAACAGTAATGAAGGACAATATATTCTTTTACAGTAACTTTCAAAGAGTACTTAGCTTTGTATATCTCTGTAATAAATCTGAAAATGCCAAAATTCTAGCTTTTTCCTTGATTCAATTGATACTTCAAAATCTGAAAAATAATGTGATCCTCTATAGGATCACAACACTGGTGTGAAACTACAAAATCAGAATTTCTACTCTGGAATTTTAGCCCTAAATCTGTTTGCTACCTTCTCTTAATTCAACTGTGAATAAATAGAAAAGGCAAGTAGCTTTATTCAACATGACAAATTGTAAAATATGACAAGAAAAACCCCCAAACTATTAATTGTTGGAATGCTTCAATGAAAAAAACCAAAATGTTAATTTATAGGCTGTTTGTATAATTCACTTTCAGTGACAATGGTATTTGATAGTATGGTAGTCCAACAGAGAGTTCACGTACTAGGACTTATTGGTCTTTGGCAATTCAATATTCAAGACCTAATTAGAGGATAAACAAAAATATTGAATATTTATGCAATATATGTTTTCAAAACTAAATCAGAAATCAAGTGAGACAGCATCTGATTTGTCACAGAGCATCACTTGTTGATATTAAAATTAATGCTAATATGCAATATTATAGAATATACAGTCAATATTATATATGAGACAATCCCATTGCTAAGCAATCAGGTCCCAGCTTCATGAATCATTTGGATAAAGTAAATAAACCACTACCGTCTCTGAGTTCACATGGATACTGAAAGATCTGAAATGAAGTATCCACTCCACAGCCTTAGAGAGCAGAGCACCAGAGTGCCCCTGCATATCTAGGCCTATATTATATACTCTGAATGTTTGATGAAGGTGCTTTCTATAGAAATTATCTTTGAGTTCAAGCTTAAATGGGT
>NW_010187804.1:26024-35082 GCF_000695765.1 Mesitornis unicolor | reverse complement strand
GGAAAGAGTAGGCACTTTAAAAGTAGTAATTCAAGTCTTTTTGCTAGAGTTTAATAAACCAAAGAAAAACTTTATCAGTTTGGATTTGGGAAAATATTTACCAGGTAAATTAGCTTCCATCAAGTACTTCATGCACAACATGTCTGGATGAAGAAAGCAGCTGTCTGTTATATCTGGAAAACGAGGCAGGTCTAAAAATGCTGCAAGCTCAAGCATTTTGTTGTGCACTTCTTCATATACGGGCCATGACTGAAAGACAGGGTTAGAGGTTGTTAAACATTTGATCTATTACTGGATTTGTAAATGATTTTAAATTAGTTATCAATGTCAAAATTTATACTATTTAATACAGAATTATTTATACACACTCTATGACTAAATACAGATGCAAGAATGGAGCCAGACTGCAGTACTGCAAAGAGAAATGTGCTAGTTTTAAGGCCCATGAAACATATGAGGAACAAATAGAAAGTTGTTTCAGACCTGCAACCAACCCACTACCCTTTTTGTGAAGTGATCGGTGTTTCCAGATGCTCCAAAAAAAGCTATTGCAAAAAAAGCATTCATCACCTTAGCCTTCTCCTTGGTCTTTGTGACCATGTCCCCATTCCCATTCAGCAGCAGACCCACATTCTCTAGAACCTTTCCAGAATCTTTCATATAAAGTAATTTTAAAAAATATTTAATTCCATATTTGCGTATTTATTTAATGAAAATAAATCTGCAATTCTCTTTTCAAAGCTATTGACTACATGAAGAAATGTCTCCCGATTTCTACTGGGGTTTTCCTGCTAGAGGAATCTAACTCACAGACAGATTTTGACATGCTTGTTCATAATGAACTCAGCAGGACCTGAAGTTTGCGTAAGTATGGACTGTGAGATTTGACCCTCATTTCTTAATACCTGAACTGTTTCATGAAACACTCTTAATTCTCTATATTTTTAATGATTACTTAAATTTACCTCTTAAAGCAATAACTTTCAGTTGTTCAGGGTACTTTACCATTTTAAATGTATAAATAGCAATGTTTTTTCTGCTTTAATTGGTGGTTCTAATTCAGCACAGCAGTTTATCATGTACTCATATTTTATAGAGTCAATTTGCGCATAAGGTACTTTCCTGTAACAGGAATTTAACAGGGGCTTACACTTTGTGCACAGGTTCAAAACTCTCCTGAACAAGAGCGAATTCAGGCTTCTGGGGTTCTTTATAGACCAGATTAAAACCAGAGCAATCATGTTTACAACAACAGTAAGACTGAAATAATGTGTTTTTATTCAATCATTTAGTTTAACCTATTTTAACATAAGCTATGTAGCCAATGCACAAATTTTATTGTTTTGAATGATTGCCAATATTTCCTTTTCTTTTTTTAAAATTATCTCCCCTCAGACTTCAGTCCAGACTTGCTTAACTGTGTGAACACATGCTTATGCAAATGCGTAATTCTGCTGTCATTTACTATTACACATGTAACTTCTTGTAACAGTTAGGAAGTTGTATCATGTTCATTATATTTTCTAAACAGTGTTAAAAATTGGCTTAGTCTGCTACAGGACTATCTTGAGAAACAAGAAAAACACGCATTACCAGCTTTCTACAGAAGACCAGGCTCACAGTACTTTCCATTCCTTTCAAAAAGCAGAGCTAAATTGAATACCACAACAATCTTGCAATAAAACCTGAATCATATGTAACTTCTCTTTATTGTATTTGGAGAAAAATTAAAGTTCCAGATAATTCAAATAAAAGCGTTACATAAATACTATTCCTAATTAGATATAAAGGAAATATGTTTCCCCTTTAATGAAAAGCAGTTGAATTAGTAGCTTCTTAATGATATATCACAGATGAAAATAAAGACACTGAGGATGCTTCAAATTCTGACTGAATTCCTATTCTCAAACATCAAACTATCATCAATGAAGTTATCTGCATAGCCTAATTTAACACAGAGTACTTGAGATACAGCTCTTAGTTGGAGGACTGAAGGTAGACACCTACATCACCTTATACTTGAGCCCCTTTCACTGTATCAGGGTAAGGAAACAGCTTTCCTATACTAGGTACTCGTGAATCATCCCTTCCTCCTCATGACCAACAGTGACTTTTGTTCCAAAGCTTTTGGTTTTGATTTAGAGAAGCCAATTTGGTTCTTCTTCAAAATGGCTAGAAAACACTCTGCTTTGCAATGACAACTGATGCTTGCTTTTTTTTTTTTAAGAGCAAACACAAGTGGTGTAAAAGCTACAAATAAAAATGAATACTGAGAGCCACTACTTGGCTTATTTTAAAGAGTGTTGACAGACAAAAGTTGTTCTTAGCTGATGTGTCTTCATAAAGAGATGTAAACACAACTGGGACATGCAGTCCTAGCAAGGGCATACTAATCCACCACAACCACCAACCAAATCAATTGCTACTTTCCAGGACTTAACCCCCTAAGCTCAAAAATCTTCACTGTAGCACTCGTGTTTCTACAACACAGCGCTGAGTCATGACAATACGAGTTGAACCTGAATACTTTCAGGAGTACACAGTAATCTCTTGAACTGTAAACTGCAAGCATACGCTGGATCCAGCACAAGATCACATCCCTGTAGGACACATCGTAGCAAAGGGCTGAAGGCTGAAAGGTTGAGAACTGAGGATGCTGTAGGTTTACTGCAGGAATCAAACACCGACAATTTTCACCAGTCACTGTGTACTCTGTTCATACTCTGTGTAGTTCTAAAAGAGCTGTGAGATCATACAGCAAATCTCAATCTGCAAAGTTTCATATGTACTGGGAGGGTTAAAACAGAAAGAATACCCAAGTTCCACACAACCAACATAGGAAGTGTTAGGACAATATTAAGAAAGATAGCGCAATCAAGCAGCCCCAAAATTTGTAAGTTATCATCTTCAACCTAGCTATGTATCTCTGCCAGAAGAAAACCTGATGAAACAAGTTTCACTGAAAGTCAACCAGCAAATCAACTTGGAAAGCAAGATTCAGAGCTGGGGCCTCCCTCCTTCAGGACAAAAACCTCTGCCTCCAGCACGCCATGATTAAACCCCAAGGGAGGAGTACTTGGAGAGAGGACAGTGTTAGATCATATGCCATACACTCTCCAAGTATGACTTTCACTTATCCAATCAAATTTTAAAAATGTGTTACATATTTTCAAGCTGTATTTCTGTGCTAAATACTAAGGCAACTCCCCCGTCCATCAGCACGTGGAGTTACTGAGCTCTCACCTTGTTTCGAGAACCTGGGAAACGCTCCATGTATAAAACTCAGTTACAAACCCTTGAGGGCACTTCATAGTTTCAGGAAGACTGACAGAAAACCCTGTTAAAGTTCTGCCAGCCTTTTCAGGTGTTTCGCAAGCTGGGATTCCTTCAGGACTGATCAGTCACACTGACAGTGTCTGTAGCTTGTCTACATTTGGTACAGAGGTTACCAAGAACTTTTCTCAACAGCTTTGTCTCTACAATCTTTGTCTCTTATTCCCACATGTAACAATTAAGGTAGCTTCAGGTCTTCTCCAGAAAGCAGTACAGAAGATCAGTACTACTTGAGAAGACTTTTTTCTTTTCTCCTCCCTCCCCCATCAACTTTGGCTAAGCGTAGGAGAACAAAATACACACTGTGGAGTCAGTGAAGAAGTGTCTAGAACAAGATTTTCATAATGATAAATATTCATTAGACTATTTAAATTGGTTGCCTTTATCTTTCAAAGCTACACAGAATTTTTCACCTGTATTAGAAAAGAACAAGCTGGTTTTCAGAAGCAGATGAGCCAAACTATTAGCATGATAATCAGTTCACAGTAACAGGTAATTGTTTTAGGCAAGTCAAGATTGCAGCCTCTCCTACTTGTTTGGACAATATCAGAATGTTGCTGATCAACAAGCAGAAAACAGCATGCATTGGCTGCCTTTCTAGATAATTTGCAGGCTCCATATCTTCTTGTTTTAAATGTGGTCTGACTGACTTTCTTCTTCGATGACTGTACAGGCCGCTTCCTTCTCCTGTGTCAGGACAACATCCCAGCAGACTACTTACATATTCACAGTTCAGTTTATTTTACTGTGATAATGGTCTCTCCTTTCTGAAAATCACAGAATCATAGAATTCATTTAAATTCTCTCTTTTATATTTTTTACCCCCTCCATCCTCCTCTCCTGTTCAGTACTTTTTTCACAGCGCAATGTGAAATTCCTCATCCTCCTACCTGTGACCTTCCACCCCGGGAACCCTTTCTTCCCATGCCTGCATCTTCTCTAAGGCTCTGCCTTCACCTCTGCTGCTCATGTGCAGCAGTGGACATTGATCCCAACTGATTCTATTAACGACCATTTAATACTGGAATCTAATAAGGTGTGATTTCATTTTTTTCATTATTGGCTTTTTGTAGGTCTCTGGGAACCTTTGACATTTAGAGGTCGGATATTCTTGCAACAGTCTAAAAAGCAGCAAGGCTTCATGATTTTTAAGATGAGAAGTTCAACCCAGACCAAATTTGAAAAAGAGCGTACTAAACTTCTCAGGAAACTGAAAGCAATCTAACTTAAAGGTTTGGAATGCATCAAGTTATGAGGGTTGGAGAAGGGGTTTTTGCAACATAATCTAGAATTTTGGTCCAATCCTTGCATAGAGCAAGGCAAGCCCACAAACCAAAATATATTTATTGTAAAAGTAATAAACCAAATGGATGTCCTAATATGTGTAAACATCTTTGAATGCAGCCCGCATTGAAACACATGCTCTCAGGAACTGAAGTTAACTTTAAATTTATGTAAGAAAATCAGGCACCAACAATGATCACAGCAGTTGCATGCTCTGTGAAGCCTGGTTCGCCGTTCTTTGCTTCTGCAGCTTAACTGGCTCAGATTTATCTGTTCGTCTGCAGCATAAGCCTAATGTGGGACCACGCCAGACACAGTGCATGCAGGCTACATAAATGAATTGACAGTAAAGACAATAACTGTATCAGCTGTGAAATTTACGCCCAAATTAGTATTAAAAACTGAAGGAAATGTCCTTGTGAATAAGTCATTATGTACTAGATCCTTAATGTGGTCAGCAAGCCTAAAATCCTACTTTACAAAAGTTATTTTCCCATGTTTTTTGCAAACTCACAGTACTACACATCTGGCTACCCCCTATACAAACACACAGCAGTGAATCTTGGTGATGTGTATTTTTTAAACAACGTTCCCTCCCCCGACCCTTGCCTGATCTCTATCTACTTCTCAGGGACCATCACCATCCACCTTTGTGCAGCAAATTAACGCAACAACCATCACAAATAAATTCATTGTGCTTTAACACTGTATTATTATGGTTATAAACTTTAAAAAAAATAAAAGGAACATCCACTAAAACCTTTTTGCCACTTAACCTAGCTGGAAAAAACCTAATGTAGTCCACTCTGTCGCACAGTTAGATTCTTTGTAGTCTCTTCATGAACACCTTCTTTGCCAGAGCACAGGGTATACAGAAAAGACATACTCAATGTTTAAAGGGAAGCTTTAAAGGTCCCTTCCAACACAAACCACTCTGTGACATTGTAAGCACGGTTACCACTGCTGTATAGAAATATTCCGCATTTGTGAAAGATGAGTGTGAAAGCAAACTGGGAGAAGACCCCTGCACTCTGCTGCTATGTCCTTTCCTCAGTCTTTATCAGGAGCAAAAGACCAGATTCAATGAGCCTGTTTTGGTGCAGCCATTTTTACATGGACTGAATGAGCGGATACGTTTCTTCAGCTCCTGATATCCATGAATCACATACAGGTGCTGATGTAACAGCGGGAGGGTGTGCCTGGAATTATTAAAAGGGAACCAAATGACAAGAAGAACAGAGACGGGTGAAACTGCTACAACTTCATTTAGGTACCTGCTAAGAAATACGCAGCTCGGGAGATTTCTTCCCCTAGAAAAGACACAAAGAGACAAAGCACACAATTAAACATGCTGCTTTACAAGCCTGCTATGGAGCAGAAAAGACAACTGAAAGGTTAAGACAGGAAAATTAACTCCATTTGTCCATCATGAGGACAGGCAAACAGGTTGCCCAAATTATCTTCCTGCAACAAATGGGCAGAGGAAAAAAAAAATTTTAAAAAAGTCAAGATACCATTTGAAAATCATAGAAGTCACATTGGGAGCCTCTCTCTTGCTCTCTCTTTTGATAACTGTTTCAGCTGAAACAGCTCCTGCATCTTAAAATCCCAAATTACTCCTGATCATTGTTGCAGAGGAAGTGACAAGCATCTTTGTACAGAAAATAAGTGACTCAATAACCAACATTGATGCATTTTTGAAAGAAAAAAATCTAGGTGTGTTAGGATATTGGACTGCACTAAATTGACAAAGGCAGTTTTTACTGAAGAAATCAAGATGGCATGGGGATAAGCCAGCACCCACAAGAGCTACCTGAACATCCAGTACAGATGTACTCCTTCACTAGAAAAGAAAAAAATAAAAGATAAAGAGATTTTTTTGTTGGATGCATAGCAGACCTCTTAATAGGCTACTTTCAGAAGAAGACACCTTGTTCATTACATGATTCCTGGCTAAAGTGGGTTTTGAATAAATGAGTTTCAATATTATTAAACCAACAGAGACTCAGTTGAGCATTAGCCTCTTCATGCTCACAAGCTAACTCTGACAAATTTCACTTTTCTAAAAAAATGTCATCTTTCTACAAATGGAGAGAGTGATCCAGTAAGGAGCCGAACTGTCATCACATATTGAAATTTAGGAGTTTGGGAAAAGAATTTATTGAATTTCATAAATGTTTTGGTAGGCTTGTTTTCTTTCTTCATTAAGTAATGCTTAAAGACAGGTATGGACAAGCTAGAGTTTCTGTTACACAACAGCAAGCTCCCATGATAAACTTGATTACAATAACCCTTTCAGCATGAACTTCCTCCTCAGCTTTTTTCTTTCAAATAAAAGCCTCACCCTTGCTTCTTTTCATTCTGCGCTACTTTCTATCCTGAACAAGCGCTGCATGCACCTGTTAAAATGCACAAAAACATACAGAGTTAGACAGAAGAAAAAAAAAATCCCACAGACTGAAAGACATCCACCCTTAACAAAACTGAGATTACAACGTATCTCAAAACACCAGCAGACCAAAGCAGGAATCACTGCTTGTTTTGGGAAGTAAAAGCAGCATAGCTGATTAGCAGAATTTGTATGGCTAGAATTTTATAACTCTTAGAAGATTTTTTAAAATAAACAAGAATGTCTGTCTTCTGTCTTAATGTGAATTCTTTAAATAGTTACCACTAAAAAAATTAAAATAAAATAAAAAAATAATGTGGCAATTAAGCTCATTCAAATTTTAGTCGGGAAAAGAGGCTCTTACACCTCAGACCTTGAATGTTTTTAGAAAAGGACCTCAGCAAACAGAGGAACATGTCTAAAAGCAGCCTGGTGGCTACACTTACTGGGGAAGGAGAAAGCCATTGGCATTCAAGTCTGAACACTGGGAGACAACAGCAAACATTTTGACCTGTGTTCATGAGCTTATTAATAGATTTAGTCAGAAATTACTTTGTTTGAATCAGACCCAAATTGAAATATAAATATGCAATCCAGAAAAACCTGGAGTGAGACAGTCCAAACAGCAAGTTTCCTATGAGCAGTGTGATGACTTGAAGTTGTGAGTGTTAGCCAATAGCAGATTAAGTGATATGAAATCCTTCTGAAAAGCCAGTGTGGAAAAAAAAAGTGAAAGAAATAGAGAGACAGTTTCACAGGATATAGCAAATCTTCAGGTTTCCTCTTGATGGTGCCACAAACCCACCCCACTGCCTCAGGGAGGCCACTTTGTCCCAGTTTTCCACCTGGTGACAGAGCTGTGCGATACCACCCCTGAGAGCGGCCCTGGAGGAGCAGCCACAGGCAGCTGAGGGTGCTTCACGTGATGGGGAACGGCCAGCAGCAGAAGCACAGCAGGCTCCAAGGATTCGGCAACTGTGCACTAAAGCAGGCTTAAAGCCCCACATTCAATGAAGAAAAGGAAAAGATATACAGAGCAGCTCATTACTTTCAGCATGCTAAGCTGAGACACTATCTTGGTTTACAAACAATACAAGATGAAATGATTAATGACTACACCCTAGTGCACTTATACATCAGTCTCAGCTAAAATAAAATTCATGCCAGTAATTCCTAAATTCCATATGCTTAACTTTAAAACCTTAATTGCTATTCAAAGACATGAAAATAAGATAGTATTAGCTTAATCTATTCACAAATCCAAGACTTGTGCTTACTTTCAGTGCCAAAAAAAATTGCTTACAACTGAAGGCTGTTTTGAAATACTATTAGTAAAGAACAAAAAACCCCTAAGCTGCCATCTCTACCATTCCAGGATAGCTCCCCCATGACCTGGAATTTATTTACTCTTACATGGCTTTTCACATTTCTCCTTTTGCCACATATCTAGGCCAGACTTCTTGCAAGCATTCCTTCTTCCTCCTGGCATTGGGATCATCACTACTGCTCAACACTAAGAAATTTTACATTGTGAATTTTTAAACGGACAATGCCTTAGTTCCTCCACCAAAACCAACCAAAGGATCACTAGAAAAATACAAGCATGCAAATTCTTTTTACAAAAAACAAAGTTTTTGCTTAAGAAAAACCGTATAGTTTTAAAACTCTATAGTTTTTAACTGTATAGTTTTCATTGCTTATCATTCCTTGCCATAGGTTAGAGATGTCCCTTTTAAGCAATGATTTGGCATATGTTTACCTTTTAATCATTCCTCAACATTTTTCAAGTTGAATAAGAAACATCTCCATGTCTCTAAATCTGAAACTTTAAAGGATGGTATTCAGTTCACCTAACTTAAAGGCTTGAACTATGACTTTAAAAAGAGTAGTTCTGAGATAACTAGTTAATGAAAAGTGAAGTTTTACGATCTTAAAAAAAGTCTCCCAGAACACAAAACCCATGAAGTGAAACTCTAACTGAAATCCCGGGGGGGGGAAAAAGTGGCTGTACCACAGCAATCAATCTAAATAGCCTTGCATCCAGCAGTGAGA
>NW_010187804.1:23691-25993 GCF_000695765.1 Mesitornis unicolor | reverse complement strand
GTGTGTAGGGAGTAATTCAGGAACCAAGCAAGCCACAGTGACACTTCACCAAGTTTTTGTCCAGCTTCACACTGTTTGTGGCTGAGTCAGCAGTGAGATCGCTGCATTTTTTAGTTCCAGATCCCTTTTCCTTCATGGCATTTGTCCAGTCATTATCTGGCCCTTTTAACACCAAGAACATCCTAATGTGAAGAGTTTCACCAGTTACCCACAAACCGGATGAAGTGGCATTTCCTGCTGCTTGATTCTGAACCTGCAGACCAGCAACACCTCCCAGCCCTTGTATTGGAAAATACATTGAACATTGGTTGGATCATAAACACATTCTACAAACTATTGCCCTGTCTTCCTCTTAGTCACCTCCTCTGTAGGTTGAGAGGTAAGAAAATGAAGTTAATTGTTTCTTGTAGGAAAATTGTCCCTGCATTTGATCATCCTTGGTGTGGCACTGTATTTCTTAGTTCTTCTATAACTTTGAGAAAAGAGAAGGTAAGAAAAGCAAAAAAATGCATCAAGAATTCCTTGGAGTATCTAAAATACAGGTGCACAACAGACATTACATTAACATACATTAACATAAAGTTGATCTCCATTTCTTTACTAGAAGTCAGGAGTTATTACAAAATAATTCTGATGTAGCTGGGCTGCCACAATGGCATGTTTGAAAACAGCATCGTGAAGGGATTACAGAAACATGTGTAATTAAGATCCCACAGATATTTAAATTAAAGCTGGTACATGAACATAACAGCATTGATAACACCAGCTTTCAGAGAATGTTACAAATTCTGTTCTTTAAGAAATAAAATCCCTTCCGATTCAACAAACATAATAGGACGGACAATCTGTTGACTGACATGTATTTTGTCAGTGTGCTTGGACACAAACCAGACATTGGTGGGAAAAAAAGTGTATCTGGGTGTTTTAATAGCAGCCAAGGGGTCAATGAATTACAATTTAAAAAACAAAACAAAAACTAACGTGTAATGACTACCCACCGTAACTATGCCATACAAAAACCCCAAAACTTGCACTGTATCTGTCTTTCAAGATCTTCTTCCCACTCAATTTTACTCAGTTTTTAGTAAGCTTTATCACTATTTTCTCCAAGATATTCTTCTAAGTCAACTGTTGGATATGAAGAAAATTTGAGACATTTCAAGCTTTCAAGCTGTACTTACTCCATCTGTATTCTTGTAACTGCGAAGCTCAGAGATTATACATTTCAGCAGATGCAGAATGGGGTAGAATTGCCTTTTTTTGTTCTTTTTTTTTTTCCCCTCTAATGAATATGATCAAGAAGGCAGCATTTTTTCAAGACTTGTTCCAAAATGCTCATAAGATTAAGGACTTTATCAAGAAATAAGAGAACAGAAGTGAAAAAGCAAGACTGAATAGACTGATGAAGACTAAGCAATTTGTAGGTTTACTTTTGCTTACACTGGAATTTTTTGTTTAAAGTTATCATTCTTCTTCAAACATTACTTCTGCAAGTTAGGTAGTCTTTACTTGCATCAGTGATTTTACTTTTTCCTAGAAGGTTTACCCACCAAAAATGGTCAGCAGATGATTTTTTTTAAAAAATCATCTTCACACTAGAAAAGTATTTTACATATCAGCATTCAAAACAGTAATGTCCATTTAGAGAATGCATTGTTGTCACCTATCAAATCAGCAACACCTAAGCAGTCACCAAACGGTATAAATCACTGCCAGAGTAAGAATTTCAGTAGTGACTTCACGCAATATTCAGAATACAAGAGGAATTTCACTCCTCCTCAGACAGGAGGAGGACATTTACAAAAACGTAAAGCCCTGGCACAGTGATTCACGTCACCTGCCCCTCCTAGGAGAGTACTATAATTAGGAGACCCCAGCCACACCCACAACTAAAGAAACAGGAGCACTTAAGAAATACTGTCAAGTTTATAAACTTTTATTCACATACCCAAACTCTATAATGAAGCAAATGCTAATCCTTATGCTTTAAAGTTGATGGAATCATAGTACCATAAATAGCATCTTTGATATAAAACAATCAAAGAATGAAATGCCATTTGCTGTATAAAAGCACTCAGCCACATAGCATCCAACTCAGGGTACAAATCAAAGAATGATACCAGCAAACTTGAGAGAGGCATTAGACTGAAGAGCAGGACAAATACCTATATTCTGAGCAATGCTAAAAAAGTAATCACAAGATTCCTAAGGATCTTCACTGGTCAATATAAAAGCTTCATATAAGAGTTTATAAACTTGCTTAGAATATCTTGCCCCTGGCTCTAAGTTTGGAGAAAAGCAG
>NW_010187804.1:0-23619 GCF_000695765.1 Mesitornis unicolor | reverse complement strand
TTCCTGTACTGCAATGAAGTTCACTGCTTATCTGTTTTATTGTGTGAGAAGATACTAATATTTTGTGTATTCAAAAGAATGATGAAAAAGTACGTAGGCTTTGCTCTTGGTGGAAGGTGGGAAGAACTACCCACGTGAGTGAAAGCAGCATGCAAACTCTATGAGCTTGTCCAGCCCTCCAGGAAAAGAGCCGAGTGTAGGCAAGAAGAGAGAAGCATCAATACTCCAATAACAGTCCCTCTGCTAATCCTTATCTATCCTTTTTCAGTGGCTACATTTAAGTTATCTTATGAAAATGCTCTCAGTGAGTGAAAGAGGTAGCTACTTTTCAAAGCCTCCCAAGGAAGATCCTATCTGTCTAGGTTTAGGCACTTCAGACACAGTAAAATACTTCATCAACTTGTGATATGCTCCTGACTGCAAGAAACAAACCAAAACAGAAGCAGTTCAAAGTATCAAACAAGAAAATGCAAGTGTTTCCAATGTGAATAAGCCAAGCAATTCACCCGGACACAGAAGCAATAAAGAGGTACCATGGTTATTCAGTACTGTATATTTCAAAGAAGTAGTTTTCAAGAAACTAAAGGGCTGAGGTACTCAATGACTTTTTCTTCACCAGGAAGAGCTCAAGCCACGCTGCCCAAGTCGCAGAAGGCAAAGGCAGGGACTGGGAGAATGAAGAACCACCCACTACAGGAGAAGATCAGGTTTGAGACCATCAGTTGTGGATGCCCCCTCTCTGGAGGCGTTCAAGGCCAGGTTGGACAGAGCTTTGAGGAACCTGGTCTGGTGGAAGGTGTCCCTGCCCATGGCAGGGGGTTGGACTGGATGAGCCTTAAGGTCCTTTCCAACCCAAACCATTCTGTGATTCTAACACTGATGCTACTTCTGGTCAGAACATAGCCAAATAATTCAACCAATCCTAGCAGCATAAATTACATGAACCCTCTCACACTTTATAACAAGCCAGCAGAAATTATTAGAAATTAATGAGGATTAAATGTCAAATTACTTCTAAAATTGAGTCATTAGCCTCCAAAGCTGAAGACTACAACCAAATCCTACTTGTGGTTGCGTACAGCAGGTAATCGGCAAAATATTGAGCAATCATCTTGTAATCCATGAGAAACCCTCCAATTGTATGTCTTCCTCCAGGCTACCTGACAGTTCTTCTGCCCCCAATATTCACAGGGAAATCAAAATCAGGAGGTGTCTTAAGTTAATTAAACTTGTCAGCTAAATTTACAAAACAAAATGGCTTTTATTATGCTTAAACAATGCTGAATTGATTCAAATACATTTTTGTGGCACATCCTCATTTAAGTCAAACCAGTTTTTACCGAGCAACTGAGCTGTTAGATGGTCACAAGGCCCAAAAAGCTTATGCAACACAAGCATTAATAACCATATTCCAGTTGTAATGTTGCCTGTAACGAAGAGAATCAGAAAGAGGGGCTAAATCTGAGATTTGCTATTGTTAACCTTCCTGCCACAGTAAAACTCAGCAACTTTTAGCCATATTGTAATATAAATAAATTAACGTTACAGCATCATTTTGAACCTTTAAGACAAGCCCCGCACTAGGTAGCACTGTACAACAATGCAAGTACTGAGTTTAAACCTTGTTCTCCAATAGGACAGTAAATTATACAAAAACGTGTGGCTCCTAGATATGGAAGCAGATGCTTTAGATCTCTCTAAATACAGTCCTGGTAGGTCACTACACTCCCAAACAGGTCTGCCATATCCCTCTTTTTATTGTGGGAAAACCACAGATAAAAGATCCTCCTTTTGAAACAGAGAGGGGATTACAGCAGAGTGCTCAGGGACAATCTCCTGGGTAAAAAAAGGCAAGTAACAGAACTATAGATGTTCTCCAATGAAACAAGATGTAAAAGCAACTAAGCTGTAAGCAGCCAGGAAACTATAGAAAAAGAAAACAGCAAACAACCAAAAAAACCCAAACCCCCTCAAAACCTTGAATTTCAATGCCACAGGTAAATGGGTAAGTCACACAAAAAATTGTGAAGAAAAATAAGATTGTTCTGTAAACGGAAAAAATACAAATCCATCTCATTAAAATCATATGTAAGGAAGAGAAAAATTATGTCTGCAAAAAAGCAAACCAGTATCTGACAGAATTAAGTATTTTACAAAGGAAAGACCCAGATAATTTACACACAAGAAGCTTCAAGGAAATAACTACGGGGCTCTGTGAAACACAAATGCTGTTTCTTAAATAATATTAAGAAATTCTAAACATCAAAGGTCTCTCCACATTAATATGCAGTATTTAAAAAAATGTAAAAGGAGAGATTCAGGAACTCTTGAGTGATTAGCTTGGCACAGCTCCTGAACAAAATAACACAACAGGAAAAATGGAAGCTAAAAATATCCTGTCAGTCAGGCAACCATTGTAAGGTCAGGAGAGGAGAGGAGAGAGCTGACTGAAGCTCCAGCTTCCACAGGGAGCTGCTCTGTAAAATCTTTGTCCTTCCTTATGGGATTGCTCAAGGAGACCCAAATCAAAATTACCAAAGAGTTTCACTGGAAGACCGTAACTCATAATTGTACATGAAACTCAAGAGCTGCTCTGCTGGAAAGGAAAGCATCAGGACAAAGGAGCAAAACAGAAGCATCCTTGATAGCAGAGGAGTATTTTGGCAAACTCGTCTCAGAAACTGGATCTCTCAAGTCCTCAGCAGAAGTGAGACTTGATTGAAGCTGCCACAGAAAGATGGGTGCCAGTAGGATTAGTGGCAGAGCAATACAGATATGAAAGTGCTGCCAAGAATAAAATCAAGCAAAATTTAAAAAGAAAGAAGAAAGTAAAGAAAGAAATGGGAGAGAAGAACAGAAAGAAACTAGAAGCTATGGAATGCTGTACAAGAAGAAACCAAAGAACTGGAAAGTTTCCAGACAGCATAGAGAAGAATGATCATCTCACCATGTTTAAAGCCAGCTTTTCATTCTCAAATAAAAGAGGAAAGAAATTTAATAATCCACATTAGGAAAGGGGTGTGTGTGCATATATGTATGCAAGGTATATACTCCTCCAACTCAAACTAAAAAAAAAAAAAATAAAAAAAAATCCTAAGCATCATCCAGAATAAAGGAACTAAGGCGGTACATGCTTAAAAGAGTCAAAGTTTTCCAGTTGATTTTATAAATACACTATGGTGCCTACATTAATACCTATCACAGGTAACTTCAAGGAAAAGGAAGACCCTGGATAAATTACACCTTTTCTTCAGGCAGCAAATATTTAATTTCAAAGTCCTTCTTTTCCCATCAAAGCCAACATCAGTTCATAACTTTTTTTATTAAACCGAACACAATGCCCAGAACTACTGACCTAATCCAGCACACACAAAAATAGATGTAATTTTAATGTAAAATGATAAGCTATTAAGCCTGAATGAAAAAAAAGATATCAGAGAAGAAACAAACAAGAAGCCTTTCAGTCAGGTGGAAGAAAAAATCCTGACGTGCTTTTGAGTTTCACGATTCTTCTCCTCCTCTCCACAACACTGATTTCTGACAAGCACAGTACACTGCTGCCACCTTACCAGGATGCATTCAAGAATCTTCCACAGGCAAAGCTAAGGAGGATGCTCACATCCCTCTCAGCTGGAAGTTCAGAAAGCATTTCTGTATAATGAAAAAACCTGAAGAGTAACACTAGGAGTTAAGAATCGAGACACCTAGGGATGGAAACAGGTGAATTACACAGAGCAGAAACAGTGCTTCTGTTAATACGGCTAAGTTGGAGGTAGGATATGTAAGAGGAAACAAAAAGTTAATAACGTATACTAAGACAACCAAAAAGTAACCTGGATACTTATTTTCTCATGTTGCAAGGTCAAAGCTGTTCAAATAGTTACATTTCTTGTTATAGGCAACAATTCCCTGTGGATTATATAAGAAAAACAACCCAGAGAGGAAGACAGAAAGAAATGGTATTAAATCATAAACCACAAAAAGGAAGTATTTTTTAAGATATAGTTTGCTAGCCTGCAAGGCATATCAACAACACTGTCAGCACTGAAGCATTCAGTGGCACTCTTAGAAGGTTTCAGACACACTTAGAATTGTGCAGCTACTTCCAGCCTGGATTAAAAATGAAAAAAACAAACCAAAAAACATTTTTAGAAAACAGAAAGGCTTATACAAAGAAGCCATTCCATGACCCCACTCCATAGCAGAAGTAATAGCAAGGACAATCAGGTAAATACCAGCTCCTTTTGTTTGCAAGGTCACGTTGGTGAACAATATCCAAACAGAATTCATCTAACACTCACCAAGCTCAGCTTTCTCCTAGCCCTGTCATCCGTTAGGAAAAAACCCCAACAAAGCAAAAAAAATAAGTTTAGGAGAAAAGGAGTTATTTTAAAGTTGGAGAGATTGAGAGAAGGGAACTTCCCTGAGGTCACACATCTGGCTCCTGGCCAAGGCCAGACATTGTGCATCTAAACAGACAACCATTCCTGGAGCTCTTCAGAACAACAGGATCCAAAAGAGATTTATGAGCCTGCACCTGTCCTGTTCCACACAGCACATACCCCAAAGTGACGTGTTTGGTATCTTCAGTACTTCAGTAAATCACATTGCCCAACAGCCATGGGAGTGACCTGCTTACCTATATATACACACGTACATTTAAGTTTGCGTGTGTGCGTGAACAATGTGAGAATCAAAAACAAAAATTATTTTTGGACATAAAAAATAATTACAATACATTAATGGTAAAATTAAGTCAACAAGTAATGAGTTTTACAAAAAAGTAATGAAAGCTGAATGTAAACTTGAGACACCAAAGCAGAACCAATTTTAAAGCACAAACAATTACATAAAAGATAAACAGTATCTTAAAGACGTATCCCTTCTTCAAGTAGAAATGGAAGAGGGAATTTGTGTGCAGCTCCACCAGAGGACAGACACCGTCAAAACTAAAACTGAAAGCAAATTAGCCATGGAACTTTACACACACACTACTACTAGTTTACAAATTTGTTTTAACTCCTACACTACAGGGATTCTAAAGAAACAGATATCCTCTGCATTAAAAAGGAAACAAAGATGACTTCCACCTAGAAAGAGAAAAGCTGACTGTGCTCATCAAAGACACATCGGTTACCGGCACAAGCCTCAAGATCAGCAGGTATTTACTGCAGTTAAACTGCAAATAATAAGGAAAAAAAGTAATGTCCTACAAAGAATAAAACCCCAAACTTAAGTATCTTCTTTCTTGATGCATTAAAAAAAGGTTTTAATCAAATGTAATAAGAATACTTGTTTTAGAAAAATGAAACTTTGCAGAGCAAGATGAAAACCTGCTTTTCTTCTCTTGTGTTGGGAACTTATAACTTCCGAACTAAGACCTAAGCAGGAGCATCCCTGCTACTGCTGCTGTTTGCCCTGCGAACCCACTGATCATGCATTCAGGTAAAATCCATTTACCAAAGGCTAACTTCTAACATACACATATTTTTAATAGACAAAGGGATAAATAGGATGACTAATCAAGTGAAGGCTTAGAAAAGAGACTTGGAGCAATAGAAAGATAGACACATATGGAAGATAAAGAACTCATGTGACACAAAGATAATTTATAAAGTACTTTTATCCTTCATAAACTGCTTGTGAGGTAGTACTTATCTCCAGCTAGGACCTGACATGTGTCCAGCAGTTATACATCATGATAAAGATGATACAAAGAGGTGGAGGCTCCTTGTCTCTTTGTTTTTGAAGCAGTTAAATCCAGAGCTCCCAGACTTCTGGTCCAGATATGATAGCCTTTGTGGCAGGTGTTTTAAATAAAGTTCAGTTTGGGCAGAATGAAAAATCATGACCTTCTTATTAGCTGTTCCATTACTAAAATATGAAGGGCTTATCTACCATCTGCACTAAAAATGTGAAATAGAATACAAGGCATAGTATGCCGTATGAATCATAGCATACTTGAGGTTTGAAGGGACCTCTGGAGATCATCGAGCCCAACGTCTCTGCTTAAAGCAGTTAAACTACAGCAAGGCACTCAGGGTTGTGTCCAGTCAGGTTTTGTGCATCTCCAAAGATGAGGACTCCACAGTGGTTCAGGACAGCCTGCTCCAGCGTTCAGTCGTGCTCACAGGAGAAAAGTGTTATGTTTAAATGGAATTTCCTGTATTTCAGTTTGTGCTCGTTGACTCCTGTCCTTCTGCTGCACACCACCAAGAAGAGAGTCTGACTCCATCTTCTTCCTATCAGGTGTTTATACACATAACTGAAATGCCTCCCAGCCTTCTCTTCTCACAGCTAAAAATCCCAGTTCTCTCAGCCTCTCCTTGTATGACAGATGCTGCAATCATCTCTAATTGCTAAACTGTACACAGGACAGGGAAAAATTGTTAGTGATATGGGCTCCATTGCAGCATTACACAGCACAGAAGTTCATCAGCTGGAAAGCCTGAGACCAGTCACACTCCTTGCATATGAAATACTCTTACTAAATGACAAGGCATTAATAAACCACTTCTGCATGTACACATACGTCACTACATAGACAGAAAGTAGATGTGATTCCCCCTGTAATAACTGTTGCATTTTTTTTTAAAGTTGTAACAACTTCAACCGTGTACAAACTCAGTACATTTTGGGCATCTGGGAATCTGTTACTGAATAAAAAAACCTTCAGGCCACTGAGAATGTTTTTATATAAGATGAGCTTTATCAAGTTAGGCTGCATCTGTACTTAACTGATAATATGATATTTAGTACGACTTCAAATTCTTCAACCTACTACAAAATAAATACTTGTTGATTCAAATTCGCGCTGCAGGGAATTAGCACAGGACACAATTAAATGCACTAAAAATGTGTTCAAAATAAAGAGAAGACATACTGAACAGTCCTGTCAGTTATCAGGATTTTTGAACGTGTTTGCAGCTTACATTCACCAGACCTGAAGCATAACAAATAATGGCATTAGAGCATCTTACCTGCCTGGTTATTAACAGTCATAATTCCATAAGGTTTTTGAAGATAATTGTCTACAGAATATTATATACAGAACACCAAGGAGGAAAGAATGCAGACTGTGTTTTCAGGATGGTGTATTACACAATCTGACTTCCTGATCCAGGACAATAACCTCATCTCTTGAATTTCTCAAAACTCAGATGTCAAAACTAGGTACAGTAAGCTACTGCTGATCTCAGTGCTGCAATAAGCAGCAAGATCAATTCTGAAGCATAAGATCTAGGAAACAGCTAGTAAAGTTTTTGCAATTATCAGCCCAATGACGTAGTCAAAAATGTTAAAACTAAATAAACCCGAGGATGATTACTAAAGGAACATTGAAGGTAAAGTAAGAAGCTGATATTCCTAGAAAAAGGAAGCCACAATAACACTGGAGTGGCTGGAAAACAAACTGTTCAGTAAATTCACAGAATTTTACCTATGTATCTCAATGAAAACAAAGTTAAGAGATTACTTGATTAGTATGTGTATCTACTTATAATCTGTAAGTGAGCGGTGCAGACTAGCAAAATGGAAGTCAAAAGTAATACAAATTCAGCTTTTAGATCTGCAATTTCCTGTAAGCTAAATAGCAGACCATACTAGGTACAGACTCATCATGAGCAATATTAAGTTTAAAAAAATCAGATTCGGGATTTTTTTACCCAGTTTGTGAAAAAAAGGAAAGAGCATATATGCTATATTAGTGTTTAAAGCAGAGGGTGAAGTGGCTAGACTTCCTCTTTTATATAAAAGGTGGAATGAGATTAAATTGACCAGCTTGTGGCTCTCAAGTTGTTAAGTCTCACTCCCACATCAGGACACGCTACAATCCATAACGCAAGTGTGGTTATGGAGTGAGAGTAGAATAACCCAAACTGGCAGCTCCAGGAAAAAGCAAGTTAATAGGGACCAACAAAGTCACTTTCAGGACTGGCATCAGACCATCCTGCATCCCAGAAACAGCTCTATCCCAAAAGAAAGCAGTAGGATCCTCCAAAGGCAACTGTGAGCTCCTTTCTGCAAATCAGATTTCCCACTTTGAGGCATGGTACAAGTTTAACAGTTGCAATTCATAAGAAAATATCTGTGTGATTTGTAGAATGAGGGGAGGGTATTTTATTCAGACAGACCAGAATACAAATTCTATGTAACCATTTTTGAGAGACAAAAACACCTCAAAAGAATGAAGGCAAAGAAGGACAGAGACTGAGAATTAAATGAGGTTGTTTTTTTTTTAAAAGTTTACAACCACATTTCAGCCTGATAGATCTTTCCTTAATAGAAAATACGTAAGACAGGAAAAAAAAAATCAGAGGTTTGACTTAAAGTAGTCTCCCAATTTTTAAAAATTGAGGTAATTATTATTATTTATCCAGACAGGACAGCAATGTTATTAAAAACAAAACCTACTGAATGTAAGCTACGTATTAGAGAACAGTAACATTACTCGCAATATCATCACTGATGGCTTGGGCTACAAACACCTTACAGCAGACCAAACCTTAGCTTTTCTTGTCAGCAGAATTGCTGCTTTCTGCTCTTTAAAGCTTGGATTTCATTTGCACACTTCAAAAATTCATAATAAACTTTTTTTCCTGCAACACAAACACCAGTGGGCAACTGTTGCCACAGTAACTTTAAAAAAGGGAAATTTACATTTTACTCAAGATTGTCCATCATTTCAGCTTCTAGAAGGGCCTTACGTAGATTTTAGGTTTTATATATTTTAAGCAGAACAGTAAGAAACAGAACAAGAGATAGCAACTAAACCATATTTTATGAAAAGAATATGGAATTACAAATTCAAGAGGTATTTGAAATAAACACCAAAAAGGATAATATATTGCCCTTAGACGTGAAGCCAAATCCTATTTCTTAGCGTTTCAAAAGCAGTTCTGAATACCTTTTTCTCTACAAGTACTTATTGATTTTGTTTTAACTTGGGTAATCAGCTTAACAAGACTGGTTAAAGATTAAAGCACTCAGAGTCACAGAGTGCCCTGGTTTCTGCACAGGCTCCAATAATGCGAAACACGAACTCTACAGCATAAGAACAGATTTAATCAATTTATTAGTAACTGACCAAAACCATTACAATACCACAAGATAACTAAGTTTTGGTCAGTTTTTTTGAATCTTCTCCTTTAAGAAAAAAATTACCTCTACACAAAAGATCTTAAGATCGAGTCCACATAATTTCATCTTCTCCGGAAAATGCAGAAAAACATTCAGATATGGAATATGACCTTCAACAACAAACCTGCATTTAAAAAAAAAGACCGAATCAAAATAGCATTTAGTATGACAAATTATTTGTATATTAATTTTATAATAAACATATGCAACTTCTGATTTGAAATAACATCAGTATTCTATTGCCTAAGCAATTCTATCTGAAGTTACACACCCACAAATGCTCCACAGGACAAAAACCAGTTCATTTTAAAAGCCTTTAAGTTCAAGCTCAGATATGATGGACAAATGATAACGTTGCAGCAGTAAGCTTACAGTCAACATGCTTGTGCAGAGTTTGTTCTGCACATTCTTCAGCTACTGCATTGCTGAAACTGCCTTAAGCCTCCTCTGACTGGTAAGGAATTTTCCTTTCAAAATCCTAAAGCTTTAAGTAAATTTTACTTTAAATGTACATTTTCTGCTAGAGGAATTTGAGTCAGGTAATGTGGTAGGGAGAGGAGTCACAGAATAACGAGCAGATACACAGAACCGAACCCCCATTAATTACATTAGGTATTCTGATTTTTTTAAAGGGTATTATTTGGTTATGAAAAGAAATTATTTTGTATAATAATATAAATAACATAAATAATAATAGAAATAATTTCTTCTGTATTTGCACCCAAATAATGTATTTTTATTAAAAACTGGCTTTAGTAAACTTCAGATGACAGTATTATTTCAGATTTTTCCTGACGCTTTCATATCTATATGATGTTTTCATATCTATATGATGAGATTTAACAATAGCTACAGATAAAGTCACCACCATACCAAACCCCTTCTCTTATCTGACATTTTAACTGACATTCACACCAGGGGCAATCACAGAAAAGCAATGAACCTCACAAGAGAGCAGACAACTCTTATTCCAGATTAAAGCACATTAGAGGACTCCCATAGGGCTAAGCTAGAACTGCCCTCCTGTCTTCTCTTATCCAAAACAATCTTTTTAAAAGAGTAAATTAAACTGGAACAAGTTAACACTTCAAAGATCCTGTTTTCAAAATAATATGAGAGACTTGAAGACAATTTTCTCTCCTGCCAGCTGTATTATCTGCACTGCATCCCTCTGATTTGCTACATAGATTTGTAACTTTTTGGTCTATGAACTCTGCAAGTCCCTTCTGGGTCCATACAGTGGTTGTCAGGCTGAGCTCTGCATCCGCTCCCAATGCGGGGCAGTACCTAAACACTGCAATCACCAGCTGGATCCAACCTCACAAGCAGAATTAACTGAATTCCCAGTTTAATTTAAAAATCTAATTCAAATCACTATTAAAATGGTAAATTACATCATACTAATCAAAACTGTTTCTCAGAATTAACCCATCATTTATAATGACCTCTGAAAAAGAACAATGAGCTGAAAAATCACATTGCCCAATACTTTTTGTTCTGAAGCTGTGTGTATTGGTCTCTTAAACGAAGAAGTACAAGTCACTGCACAATTCTTTCTAATCAAATTGTGTGATGTACAGTTTGCTAATGTTTTTTCAGTAGCTTTTCTCAACCAGCGTAAATAGCATTTCACCACCTGAAGTGGAGATGTGCACTGGTCCACATACTTGGTGAGGTTATCATCCAAACCCAGCACCAGCTGCTTGTCTTTGCCATCTCACCTGATCTGCTGAGTGGCTTGCATGGCAGCTCCTTAGCCCATTTTAGGCAGTCAGCTGCACTAAATTGAAGAATTTAAATTTGAGGTATGGTTTAACAAAATGGCTCGAGGCAACCTAGGAGCTCAACATAACTGGTCGTAGTCTGGCTGTGCGCTTCTCCTGTAGCTCGTTGTCCTCTTCCACAAGTTTAAACTTAAAACAGCAAAAGACTGCCCATTGCCCTGTTTCAAGAAAGAAGGGTTTGCTTCCCATCATCTAACAAACTGAGGCGGCTCACAGCTGGCTACAACAAGTGCAAGAATCGGCAGTGGGAAGGGGATGCATCACACAGGCAGGAGGAGAGAAGAAGGGAGAGCAAGACCTTCCTCTTTCAGCAACAGTGACCCAGTGCTGGCTCAGCTGATGACAAGCTCTGGCTGATGTGCGTTAAGGAGCCAGACACCAAGCAGCAACTCCTGAGCCAGCACAGCACCAGCTGGGAGAGGACCATCAATCAAGACCTCCCTTTGGGTGTGGTGCAGTGGTGACTGCAGCCAAACCACCGCAACAGCTGGGTGCCTCCGAAATGGGACATCTCACCCTCCCTGCTGACAAAAGTGCTTGTGTGACTTCTCAGAGGCTTAGGCTGAACCCTAGGCTGCTGTTTTCCAGGGGTTGATTACAGCCAGACAGATTTCCAGACCCAGCTGACTGCAGGAACGTTATTCCCAGCACAAGGTGGAAAGGGACTGTGATGATGCAAATTAACCTGCGCTAAAATGTCTGGTGAAACCTTCTTTTGCAGAATTAGTTTTCTGCAAATCTACTTCTTTCAGCTACTATACCATACACTGTATGAATGCTAGTACCCAAGGAAAGAGATAAAGCAGGAAGGTTTATGCAGGACCACAGCAACAGAAACTCAGATCAGCTTAAACTGATGATGGAACCACATCCTTATGCTGCCAGAAACAAGCAATGTCCATCAAAATGTCTTTTTGTTAAAAAACAAAAAACAAGTTTCCTCTAATTTGGCTGTACCAAGTCACAGCATTGCAACCATTTAAAAAATAATGACATCTTTCTTAGCCTGAAAATGTTGTCTACACAAAAAAATGCTCTTCTCTCCAGTTAAGAGTTGTTTTTACGTTCTAAAAATACATGAAACAGCTTAAATGCCCTGTTATGAATACGATGTGCTGGTGATTCAGGTTTTTAACATTTACTCCAAAAGCCCAGATCTGAATAGCACTGCAGAACAATTTCTTCTGCCGTTCCAAACCTTTCATTTGACAGACAGATGATCAAAACACATGTAAGACTATAGCAGTGAAGTACCTGAAAACTTGCCTGACAGATACAGTACGCAGCCCATGTTCTTTTAATTACAGATGTAGCATACATTAGTAAGGGCCGAGAATGAAAAAAATCCTAGGTCCTTTGCATGCTACAAGGAAATGATGCATCTGTTAAAGCCACAGAGTAATGCCACAAACCAATTACAAGTTAGGTCTTGCCAGCACAGCTAGGTATAACCTCATTTGGAAGGCATTAGTTCCCACAATCTCAAAGTCCAGCATCTTGAAACTTTTTCCCCAAGCCAAAAATTGTACTCATTATTTAGATAAGTAATATACAGCATCTGGAGTATTGTGAGACTATTCACAATGGAAGAGGATTTAATGTGTTACACAGACTTGAGCAGAAGGTTGTTAAAAGTGTTATTCTTAAATCAAAATGTCCCTGTCAGAGGAGGTAATTGTAGTGTTTTTCTGCTAAGTGTGTCAAGTAGCAAGGAGGAGTATATTTCTGGTATTGTAAATCCTTTAAAAGCTGGCAGATTGCCCTACCGTAGTGCCTAAGCATGTATCACAAGGGAGGAGTGGCAGTCAGCTGACTTGGGCTGGGAGAAAACCAAACTGAGGAAAAAACAAGGCAGAACTTTCAGTACAACTGTAATTCAGCTGGTTTAAATAAAACAATTTGCCTATAAAGATATAAAAGGTAATGCTGAATACCTAATGTTCTCTCTGCATAGTTTTAATCTCTCTCACTATTTTGATCTGTGTATCTTAATGCATGCAAAAATGTGAACATTGTCTGATATTTAAAACTTAAACATTCAGAAGATAGAAAACAAGTATTTTATGGTAGTTCACGCAATTTAAAATGCTTTCCACTTCTTCATCAAACTTGTGAAAAGCAGAGACCTTAAGGGTAGGGAGGGAAGCATGATAATGTAATTACAGTCTTATATAACTGTCGTATCATGGTAAAACTTTGCAATACAAATGACATTCTTTTAAACATCACTTTCTGCATTTAATTCAGTTCATATGTTCAGTGCCTTTAAAGTCACTGAATCATTCTGTTTTAACCACTTTTAAAAGTGTAACACCCATAAATTGTATTTAATTAAATGAGAACTTCTCAAATAATCTTACTTCAATTTCCAATTATTAGTTTCCGATTATGCCTTTCTGTGTTATATTTGGTACTTGTTTGGTTCCCCCCCCCCCTTCTTTTCCAGCTTTTTTTACTGTTTTCATGTTTCCTGTAAATCCTTTCAAGCAAATGTGCTCATCTCTTAAGGATCTCAGTACAAAGCATGTTCTGCAGGTTCTGAACCACTTTCCTGGATCTCTTCTGCAGTCCTCAATTTTTAAAGTGTCAAATACATTGATATACCATTAATATCCAAACAACACAATCTACCTTTCCTCTTAGCAGTTGACTCTGACAGCTGGGGTTTTTTGTTGTCGGTTGGTTCGTTGGTTTTTGACCCCACCTGCTTTCCAGAGACAGTTTCCAAGATACAGTAACTAAAGAAGAGATATTTCATTATTCATTTTTCTCTCAAAACAGGATGGGCTAAGCAATGATTCTTTACTATTTGCTCCATCCCAGTAATGGTAATTTACTACTTGGATTTCTGCCATATACAAACATTATCAGACAGGATTTGTATATTTATTTTTTAATAATTGATAAAAATACAGAGTAGGCTATGGTAGTTCTGATTCCTACAGGAAGATACTAGTCAGTAATAAATCTTGTTACTGAAAAACACTTTTTGACTTCTACTGTTTCTTAATCCACTCAAATATTTCTGTATTGCAGGGTGCTAGTTTGAATTCTGAACACTGTGGTATTTTTCCTAATGTTTTACAAGTATCTTTTATGCAACAGCATATCCAGTTATGCAAATATGCAATAGTTTATGCAATTCTGATCGATGAAGTCAACAGCCTCCCCCCTAAAGTTAAATCAAAGGGTTAAACATGTTTTGCACAGAAATAAATTAGCTAGTATTAACTACTGTACTTCAAGACATACAAACCTCTGTTTTTTCAAAAAGTACTTGCAAAAGAGCATTCTTCAATACCTGTCCTTCTCAGCAAGCTTGCGCAAAGCCAGAAAAGTGCAGGTGGAAGTTGGCGCTCCAGGGGAGAGAGGCTGTGATGGAAGATCAGGCTCCGGGGTAAACTTCCCTTGTATTTGCCACACTTCCAGCAGCAACACCAGTTATAGGCACCATAGGTGGGGGATGATGTACTCATTGCCTTGTCTTTTAGCTCACAGGTTATAGATTTGAAGAATAAAAATTAAAGAACTGAAATCTACTGTGTAACTGAACTTTAAATAATTTTTTCCTTTATTTTGGCTGAGTTTGCAATTTGAATTGCCAATGTACAGTTACTTGCGTCTTTCTGTTCCTTAAATTTTGGCAAAGTAACATTTTTTCTCCCATCTTTTTAGAAATACCCGGTATTTCAACACTTGTTAAGACGGAGTATCAATATACAAAAGGCCTTCCAAGGAAGATCTAAGAATTCCTGAATTTAAATTATTTGGGTCCGATTTAAAATATTCAAAGTATTTAGTGCCAACAAGAAAATGATTTTTTATTCCTTAAGTAGAATAGAACAAAATATTTCCGTTGGAAAGGACCTACAACGATCATCTAGTCCAACTGCCTCACCACTTCACCAAATGTTCAAGCATATTATTAAGGACATTGTCCAAATGTCTCTTAAACACCGACAGGCTTGGAAGTAAATAAGGAATATGCTCATAGCCTTGTAGAGGGGAGCAGGGAACTGCATCGTCAGCAATAATTTGATGGTCTCCGTTTAGCATCAAACCCTACTATTAGAACATTTTATTTCTACTATATTAAAAGCTGTATTATTCTGAACTTTAATAATTACAGATATAAAGATATGAAGGTTAAAAGGTCTTCCTACATTAACATTTGTGCCCAACTCCATTGAGTGAAGCTACTTCGCTACCTTTCAGATCACTATATCCTGCTGGTATTGTTTGTATGATGACACTGATGTAAGTCCTGGAGAATGTTTACTCATTTAATTTTGGCATGCTGACAACAGCAAAAATAGCAATAGTGTGACCGTACACACCCCCAGTGAATCTTAAGAAATGTTGAAGAAAGAGAAAAACTTCTTCAGCTACAAAACCTTCTTCCTTACAGGTCTTTGAGATTCATTGCAAGCAACAGAGGAGAATATTCTCCAAAAGCAGCAGCACACATTGTTATGTCAGAGAAAAGACAACTAAACAGAACTTCTCACTGCTTCTGAGCAAATTAGTAAAAGGGCAACAGTATAGATGTCATTTTTTTAAAATGTATTTTTTATAAAAGCAACAAATATTTCACTAGAGACTACTCATACCTTAAGAGTTCAGATAATGTCATTGGTTCTCTCAACCAGAGTAACGCCATGTAACAAAACGAAAGGGTCATTGGCATAGTCATCCTCAGTTTCTCCTTCTGGTTCTTCATTAAATACAAGCTACCATCTACCGATCCAGAGTACACAGAGGTGCTTTCTTGGGTTTAAAACAGAAAAGAATAAAAAAAGTAACTGATATGATATACACGCAATTCATGGTATACAGAAAACAAGATAAAGGAACGTACAAGGACCCTTGTTCAGCACCATTTTGAAATCATTACTTGGAGTAGTTTGGTAGTTTGCGTACTTTTCTACTAAATGGTTAACTCTAATCTATTAATCTATAACAATATGAGACGACAACCTGTTTCATAAATTACTACTTCACTTGACTAAGACACTGGATCATATGAAGAGACAAAATGCTGGCACCCAACAAAACAGAACTTTTGTTGGGAACTAGACTGGAGCTCTAGAAGGACATTAACTTCTATACAACGTATAACTAACAGTGCAAGCTGGAAATACTGCTTTCCATTTGAGAGATAAGGGAACAGTGGAGAAACAAAGGAAAATCTGATGTTCTTAAATCAATGCATCGGAGTTGGGGATTAAAACACAGAGTTTAAAACTTCACAGTCAGAACTTTAACGAGAACCTGATTTACACTCCAGAAATTTTACTGAGGTTATGGTATGTAATCATCTGCCATGGAATCTCTAACTGTGGAAACATAAGTATTTTTATAAAACAACATATCTACATTCAGTGAAAAAGAAAACACCTCTATAACAAAAATATAGCAAATGGTAAAGAAGGTGGGGAAAAAAACCCACCCCAACCAACAACCACCAACCAAACCTCCTTACTTCCTTACTGAGATGAATCACTGAAAACTAAGAGAAGCAGCAATGAGAAATTTAATTTAGGGGAGTGATTTATGAGTTGGGAACCTTTTCAGCAGTGAAACCTGGGAGTTCAGGGAGGGAAGAAGAAAAAGACATCATGACCCAGTGAGGACAAATGAAAATGTTCTGCATTTAAATCACACCAGCACAAAATACCAGCACTGATTCTGTAGAGGTGTTCTCACTGTGTTTCCCCAGACTGCTCAGCTGTTCAGACAGGAACAGCGAGGGCTAGATCCACAGCTCCCCAGCTGGGAGCTGCAGGGCCATGGCAAGCAGTCTGCAAAGAAGAGTTTACAACTCCAGAGAGCTTGGCAGCTCCATGTTATGGTGGCAGGTGATAGCCAAGCCTGTAAAGTGACAGAGGTCAGCAGTAGAGGTCCAGCATCCACTGACACGCAAGATGAAGACAAACAGTGCAAATATTGTGTTCCTGAGCCAGAATTGGCCTTTGATGCCACCTACCGGCTCCAAAACCGGCAGCCAGCAGCACCAGGGACACAGCAACAGGTTAAAAGAAGGGGCTCAAACATATACTCCATACAGACTAAGACAGGGTCTAGATGACAGCATCCCAGGTCTTATCACATGGATGTGTGCCCGAGAACAAAAGCAGGAACATCGGTTAATCCTTTTAGTCAACATTTTCACCTTTACAAGGATGCTTGTGCTTAAAGGCAGCTTCATGGCTGAAGCTTCATTATTATTTTCACATTCAGTTCAATTTAAAATAATCCTCACTATATTTGTGGCCTTAATGATGGCGCACAATTTCCTTTTATTCTTCCAGCTTATGCAAGGTGTGACAACACACAGTTACATACATATAATAATTTAAAAGTTTAATAGGCTTCCCTAGCAATATCTCCGTGTGATACTCAGTGGAATTTGCTATTATCCCTACACAAAAATAACAAAAGAAATGCCTGCATATTAGACGAGCCCCTTAGGAAAAAAAGAGTATTGAGGCTTCCAGTCTGTAGCAACAACAGCTCAATAAAAACAGCACAGAAAAGGAAACCTATGAATCTTCACAAGAACTTATAATCTACCAAAATACATCTAGTATTACCTGTGTTAAATTTCAGTAGACAAAACAATTCCTGTGTTTGTTTGTTTGATTTCACCAAAATGTACTTTTAGCATCACTGAACTCCTAATGCATTTCAAGTGCTTTTAGTGAAATCGGTATGGCTACTTAAAGCTGAATTTAACCTCTCAAACAGACCAAGAACACTTTAAATTATGGCCTATATTAAGACTATCTAGCAGTTCTAAAACTCCAAGAAACGTAACTACAAAAGGCACAAGTACCAAGGAAGAAAGGAGTTCCTCTAGACATGAAAAAGGGGAAGAAAATTCAGTGGAATATTTTAACTAAAATTTCTCCACAAAATTATTTCCTCTTCATATATATTATATTTGTGCAACACCCAAGATTTGCTAGATGTACAAACATACAGTAACTCATTACCTGAAAAATTTGTTATTTTAATATATAAGGATGAAAGCTACTCACGTTATATTCACAAAAAACTTTGTCACCATTTTCACACTTTCTTCCCCCTCTCTAATTCTCTTTGAATTTTTTAAAATTTCTGGTTTTTTTATAGCTGCAGATCAAGTTTCTCATTCTATTACCATTTCTGGACTTTACGAAATAAAGAGAAAAATGTGAAAGAACAAGATGGCATTCTTCTGAGGGCAGACATAGAAGAACAGAAATGGGACATAAAGAGGACAGTACATAACGGGGGGAAAAACCCACTAAAATAGACAAAGAAGGAAATTGCAAGGAAAGAACAAAGGAAAAAGAAAAAAAACATCTTAAGTTTAAAATGCAAGCAGAAGCTTTCAAGTGCACCTTGAAATGCATTTCCATTATCAGGTATTGCTGCACTCTCTGACATTACACTTGCTTCGTAGCAACAAACACTCCAATTTTCTATAACATTTCAATTACAGAATGCTAAATATTGTAAGTATTTTTCAAGTTGATGCTGTGAACAGAAAGGAGAAACTGATGAAAAGTTAAAAGATTTTTGATAGAAGGCGTTATAGGGAAAGTAGTAAAAAGAATGCAGAGACAAAAGATACAGAAGTACCAAAATACTGTGAGAAAAAAAAAATAGAAAGTAAAATAGATCTATGAGATAGGAAAAAAAATTGCCTCTCCCCAAAAGAACAAACTCATGTTTTCAAACATCAAAGTCACAACTGACAGTTCTGCTATTAGCAAAACAAGTGCTTATTCTTCAGAGCTACCGTGTTTGTGAACATCTAGCCTTGCAAATAAAACAGCATTTTTTCACACTCCAAACAGGAGGCATGGAGCAAACTTGTTATAAAATAGAACTTCCTCCTGCATTTCCCATTGTATTTTCAGGTCCTGTTCAACTTTCATCTCCATGGGTGGGGGTTAGGGGAAAAAAAATCTTCCATTTCTAGTAGAACGTAAGTTCTCCAGTGGCAAACAGGACTGAAACCTTTACACTTTCCAACCGGTTCCTCCAATTCCTTGTACATTAATACACTTATATATACTTATTTTTATTTTAAAAAGCTATACAAAAATGGTTTTCAGACAGCTTAGTTCATTGCTCCTACCTGAGACCTTGCTAATTGATGAGGCAAAGCTGCAATCAGTCTGTAGATCCCCCTCACTTTCAGAGAGAGACAGCAAGTGGAGAAGGCCAGATCTCTCTGGTTCACTGTCCACATCAGTACTGCTATCGCACACCTGGTTTTTGTAAAGAAGTCATGGTATTATCTACTGTTAGTTACTGTTTCAACCTGAAGAAACCAAAAAAAGCACAATAGATGCAAGATCAACAGTAAATGAAGTTTAAACCCAAACTGTTCACAGTTTTACTTTATGAATCACCAGTACATAAAGAAACCCTGCCACAAAAAAAAGGTATTTCTCAAGATAAAAAGACTTCTAGTGATTACATTACATTTCAGTCTGCTACAATGACCAGAAAGCTGGCAATACATAGAATCAAAGCTTGTTGAAATAAGGAACTTCAAGAAAGCAGGCAGGAAAGGATGGTAGCTGATGATTCATTTTGTATTGTAATTTCTGCTGTAATTACCGACTATCTATGCCAAGACAAAGCAGTATTTTTAAATAAGCAGTTCTCCATATGTGTCTCTTAAAATAGGGAAAAAAATAACAAAATGGACATGTGACATCCTATTTAGAAGACATCCTTCACACTGAAGTGACATTAATACAAGCTAGGTATGTAGCTTGAACAAAGAAGGTGTCTATTGTTGCTTTTTAAAAAGATAGCCAACATCTCATGAGATTTGAGCTTTTCACTTACTGATAATGCTTTGACAGTTTCCCCAGCTGGTCTGTTGCAATATGCCTGCTTGCTCTTCTGAAGGTATCGCCTCCAAAAATTGCACAGAATTTCATCCTGATAAATACAAGTGGATGTAAAATCATTAATTGCTGAGAGAAGAGAATGTAATTTCTAACTCAGGAATATGAATAATGTTCCAGCTCTCATTTTATTAACTGCAATTTATAAACTATGTTTAAAGTTACCAGAGAAGCTAAGTTTGTTTTCATATGCTCTATGTTAATTTAACTTTTAAAATCATAGTATTTTAAAATAATGGCTTTTGTAACACATACACAGAGCATACAACTCACACTGACACCTACGTACCTTCATTTGTGGGCATACTCCTAATGCTTCTAAAGCTTCAGCTTGTTTCTTGAGTACAAGCTGAAAGCCTTCACAAACATACCATTCACAGCCTCCATCTACGTAAAAAAAAACAACAACAAAAAAGTATGCTTTTTTCTTTAGTACTGTTTTGGAGTTTTTTTAATCTTATGCACACTTAATATTCTGTTCTCTCAGTATCAGGACAGAAACACATCTATTAAATTCAGATCCTAGAGCATAGACCAGCTACACTGAATACTCCATTAACTTCCATTTATTCAGTCTTAACTAAGAAGAAAAGCTACTGAACATGCACTGTTCTCCACACATTTCTCAGGAATAATGTATTTCACTATAACTTCTAGTGTGGCATTTGTGACCGAGTGGAGAGTTGTTAAGTGACCAGTTTTAAAATAACTGAGACCTTGTCGTTAAAAAATAATCATTTCTTTCCCATCCCCAGCACAGAAAACCAGAACACATTATGGTGGTGAGTCAGGCAAAAACCACCACTATCACCACATTCTTCACCATTCTCTCCCACAGAATCATACACATCTAAGTGAAAGAAACTTTCTTGGATATTCAGAGCTTCTAGCCAGTCTCAGCACAACATGAATTTCACACGGAGCAGGCCTGCTCCAATCTATCCACTAGTCACTCAGACTGCATTACATTTACTTTTCACCCTTACCTCTATATTTACAACTCCTTTTCTACAGCCTTTGGGCTTTAGAAATTCTCTCTGCATTTCTCAACTTCCTTTTCATTCCCCCCACACATGTTCTTCATTATTTTTCCTTACAATCACACTTTGCGTCTCACCATCTTAGAAGTTATCTGCCCAAAGCTTCTGCCCTGCTTTAATGATGTTGGTTTTACCTGTTAACCACAGACAGAGCTTACTCCTATAAATGCATGAAAATAAGCTGCCATAGTCAGACTTTAGGAACAATACAGGACAGACAAGTGGAGGTGTTAAGGTTGTTCCCCTTTTCACTCCTCCCTTCCCTTCCACACAATTGTTCTTTTCAAATGAGTGCAGTAATCCACTGCCACCACAGCAGAGTGAAGATAGGTCAGCATATCAAAGATAACCCCATGCTTCATTTAGCACAGAATGCATTTCTGCTTTTTGAAAGTGTCCACAACAGTAAAACATCTATCCAGCCATCACAGTGTTATACATAGCTCCAGCAAAAGCCATACCATAACATCCTTACGGCATGTATCATCATACGTAGTGACTACTATTCTCCTGAATCATGAAATTTAAAGTATAAGCATCTCTCTGGATGAAAGATGCAATATTGGTTTAGCTATTGTAACTGCATGAAGTCTTTTCCATGTATGTTTGTGTGTACGTTACAGGGCCAAGGACCTGCAATGCAAGCCAGACTGACATTCTAAGAGCTGGACCACCATCACATCTCACTTACAAAGACAGACATTTCTGGGTTTGTGATAGCCATCACAAGGAAGGAACAAAGGGATCACCACATCTGAATGCATGCCACCAGTATCTTCAGTGAGTATTGGCTTCCACAAATCAAAGTGGCAGTAAGTAACACATAGTTCTGTTCAATCATAAAAGAAAAACAAAACCCAACAAAACACCACCAGGCTCACAGAGGTCACCTGTGGCTCAGAAAGTTACCAAAAATGACTGCTGAAGGTTGTGACAGCATCTGGGGGGTGTATTTTGTTCCTATTCTTACAGACTTTTCTAGTTATCTGCTTTTGGTCACTATCAAAGACACAATGGACTAAGTGAATCTTGGCTGAACAGCCACTCTTATGCAAATTATAGAGAGAAACTCATACGTACCAGCAGTTTTTTCCTGCTTTCTTAAACCTTTGGAGATAGTCTGGACTCTCGCATTAGAGGCAAAATCGGTGTTTACAACTTCTCTAGCTCTCTGCAAAACAGGAATATATCTTGGGAAGAAAAAAAGCCAGGCCCACCTCACATAGATTGCACCATCATAAAACAGAATCACAGAATATCAGGAGTTGGAAGGGACCTTAAAAGATCATCCAGTCCAACCCCCCTGCCAGAGCAGGATCACCTAGACCAGGTCACACAGGAACGTGTCCAGGCGGGTTTTGAATGTCTCCAGAGAAGGAGACTCCACAACCTCTCTAGGCGGCCTGGTCCAGTGCTCTGTCACCCTCACAGTGAAAAAGTGTTTCCTCATGTTCACATGGAACCTCCTATGTTCCAGCTTGCTCCCATTGCCCCTTGTACTATCATTTGACATCAGAGAGAAGAGCCTGGCTCCTTCCTCCTGACACTTGCCCTTTACAAGTTTATAAACATGAATGAGGTCACCCCTCAGTCTCATCTTCTCCAAGCTAAAGAGACCCAGCTCCCTCAGCCACTCCTCATAAGGAAGATGCTCCACTCAAGGAGGAACTTGTTCAAGTTTCCTAAACTAGAAGGAGAAAGAACATTCTGAACTTTTCTCTCAGAAATTGCAAAAATAGAGAATTACTCTCCTGGACATACAGGTGACGTGCATCAGGGTTTGCTTACTCTGGTACTGTACTAAAGTGCAGCAATACCCAGTCAGTACTCCTAATGTATCCGGAGAGCATGGTGGCACTGCCCCTATGGCAGCACAGCATCTTATGATGGCTCAATTTAAATTGTGTGATTTTATGGAGTACTATTTTTAAACAGTGTCAAGTAAAGCATGAAAAAGGAAGAATCCCAATACTGCCTTCAACTCCTAATGCCAAGGAGAAAAATCTAGTATTTTCTTATTATAAGACCAAGAAACAATCAAAATAAACCTTTTCCAAGGCCAGTAGCATAGCTTTTTACCTCAGTAACATTGTGGCAAGATCTGCAATAAAATCGGCCTCCATCAGTGAGACCCCAGTTCATGTCTGAACATTGGGCACAGCGTTCATTAAAATCTCTCTAAAAGGAAAAAATAAAACAACAGTTTCACATGTGTTCAAGTAAAACCAATGGCGCACATACTGCACAGCTTCTGAAATTACTCATAAAGGAGAATATTTATGCCCTTTACATCAGCTCTAGGTAGATAGCAAGTAATCGCAGCATTTGCTACAAGTCATAGAAAACTGTGAACAAATAATTTTAGCTGGCAAGCATCAGCTCTCGTGTGCGTGAACATTACTACAAGGAGAATAATAATAATCCACGCCTAGCACACATGACACAGCTTGAAAAAAAACCCCACACATAAGAAATGGAAGCAGAGAGAGGCAGATGAAAATAAAAATACATTTCCAGAACGTTTAAGAAACGTATGCAGTGGAAGAAAGCCTGCACAGGTCGGTGAAAAGCCGTGCCAGGGGAAAGGCAGACCTCCCGAGAAACTGGAGGAGGAAAAGAGGAAAAACAACCAATTAAAAGAAGTGTTTTTCAGAAGCAGCCCACACGAACGTGCTGGAGACGGGCGGCTCCTTCGGGCCTCGGGGACAGCGGCCACGGGAGGCGGCCCCTCACCGCCCCCCGGCC
>NW_010187803.1:38126-84080 GCF_000695765.1 Mesitornis unicolor | reverse complement strand
GGCCGGCCCAGCCCTAAACCACGACAAATGACTAATTCAGTTTCACAATAAGCCTAGATATTTAGAGGTTTTCTGTACACTAAGAACACAAGATAGAGTAGGGACAGGTACCAAGTGTGGTGCAGTGTGTTTAGATCTGTAACGCCTGTGAGCACACAGCACACAACTACATCGCTGCTCACTTGACAAAGTCCACACCAGCTCAGATATGGTTATTAAGTACACATGGTTTAAATAAGGAACATGGCTTTTTACAGCGAGGAGTTGCTTGTACTGATTAGGCTCTCATATGTTCAAACCACTTCTGTGATTCAGTTACATAATATGAAAGTTCCTTTTCAGATGTGTCCTCCACAAAAGATCACAGCAAAACAGATGCACAAGAAGAGAAAAACTGAGGAAACAAGGGGAAAAAGCTTTCTTGGTAATTTTAAGTTCCTACCACTGCATTTGACTTTTCAGCCTCAATTCTTCAAGATTCCAAAATCTTTTTTCTGTATTTTGCATTACACCAGTCTCTTCAATGATTTTAACTGAAATTGAATCATACTGAGTGCATATTTCAGTTGTAGTGGATTTTTTTCCTGCACATTTGCACATATCAGTGACTACTAAAGTCTGCTTTTAAGTATTCTTGTAGAATACTTCAGTTGCTGTTTTGTTTGCTTGCCGATTTTCTTCATAAAGATGGCAAATAAAACCCCCCCAATCTCTGAGGGTTTAATTGTTATCTATGCTTTGAAAAGCAGACAGGGAAGTATTTGAAAATGTTTTTTATGTGAAATATTATTGGAAGATAAAGTATTTATATGGCTTCCACTGTTCTAGCATCATTGCATAAGAACAGTTTCAGGAAATTTAACTTTATAACCACCCTGCAAGATAGGAAAACTCATTCCCATTTTACACATAGGCAATTAAAACACACCAAGACTAAGTAATTTGCTGTGTTATGAAAGAATGTGGAGCTGAACTCTTGTCTTCCAAATCACATGCCAGCACTCACATCATGGAAGCCGAATCGCTTCTTTTTCTAGAGTTACATAGCAACCAGCCTAACTGAAGGAGAACATTAGAAGGTTCAAATGCAGAAATCATCTCTCACACACAATGTATTCCTCATGTATTTTTGATATTTAACAATTCTTCAACTACCTTTCCCCATCAACTTAACCCATTCCCAACAATTACCCAAATCTACAAATAAGGCCAACCAAAATTATCTCAACTATGAATCAAAATTAGAAACTGACCACATAATAACTTGGAATGAGGATGAACCCTTTCTGAATTATGTCCTTTGCTTGTTCTCTCAAAAATTATGCACTGTATGTAAATATTTCACTTACTCACATCCAATTTATCAGTTTTCTATGTTGTTCTGTAAGAATAACCCGTGTTGTTCATTATCACTTCCCTGATCACTTGTGTGAATCAAACAGTGCAAGTAATTTTATTTCTACCAGTTTATTGATTAAAATGTTACGCAATACACAATGAAGAACTGATTTTAACAAGACCCAACAGAAAATGTGCCTTGTTTAAAGGTGTATTGACATCCCTTCATTTGCCAATTTCTAATCCAGTTAGGTGCTAGATTGATCTTGTATCATTATTAAAAAAAATGAAAATTAGACAGAACTATGCCAAGCCTTACAAAATTCTCTATATCTTATAGTAACAATATTAGATTTCATCAGCCAAAGTTTTACTCTAATAAAGATGGATGTACAGTTAAACAAACACTGATTGGCGTGTCTTACACCTCTCTTCTTTCCATGGAAACCTGCATCAGCCTTTCCATTACTTCACCTAGGAACGATGTCAAGGACAGGCTCTAATTACATTATTAATTTTTGTTAACGTCAAATACTTGCTTACAGAGAAGAGTAAGATATTGAATTTCAGCTAAATTAAAAGGAGAAGGTAAAAACCTAAATAAGAGCTTGCTGGACTAAAGACTTCCGAATGCTGGCTCCTAATTCTGATTGAGTTACCCCATTTCTCCAGGAACTTACGACATGCCTCACACAAGGAAGGCAGGGCAAGATTTTGGTTATTGTTAGCAAATTCATTTCTGATGCTGGATTTGCCAAAACGGTGCATGGAATTGTCTGAAGAAGGAGGAAAGTAAAAGGAAAGAGGAGAAGTAAAGGACTGGTCTCCCTGTCTGTGAACTTGCAGAGTACTCTCATGACATTAAAAGTTTGTTAAGGTGGTACAACTTCAAATGACCAAAACTCAGGTGTGCAGTTACTAATTTTAAGTGAATAAAACACATTCACTTTGCCAACCTTGTTAACGTTCAGTACTGAATCTTATTTCCCTGCCTCTATGAATATGGATTCTAAATCAAGATTAATGTAGGAAGCAACCCAAGGCAAGTACTGTATCTACACTGTATTTTAATTCTCCACATTCTCACACGTACAATTCCCAGTTATGCCTTGGTTGCACCCAGGAAATGGAAGAGAGGACCCAGATGCAAGTCCCTGAACAGTAAAATAATAAGGTAACACCTTGAAGAAGCTTAAGATTGCCTTCAAATCAACCATGTATGCAAAACAAACATAATCTAGAAACTTCTCTACACAGGAAAAATAATTAGACCTAGTTGTCTATAAACAGAAGATATAGGAAGTATTTACAAGGATATGATTATAAGGAAAGTGAGCAGACCATCCTCCTTCATTCAGAGTCTTATCATGGAAAAGAGGCTGCACTAGATGGAAAGCTGTATTTGGCTAGACTTAGACTGGTTGAATGAATCTAAGCCACCATTTCAGTTTATTTAATCTAAAAAGCAGGTCAAAGTGCTGCTTTCAGCCACCTATTAAAATTGAAAGGATCTTCTGGTTATTACAGTTATGCTCAGAAATGTCTCCAAAGCATCACAACTATGCTAAATTCTACGTCTTGCTGAACAAAAAGAATGATGACTAAACAATTTTTTTAAGACTGAAAAGTGCAAAAAGATCATTAATATCACTAGACTAAAAAAGAACCAACTTATCACTGCCTGATGTTTTCTACCAAATGTATCTGAAAACACCACTTCAGACTAATGGGAAAGAAACGTTTCCGTTAAAAATAAATTCTCCCTGCTCCTCTCCCCTTCTACCCTGCTTGCCGTTTATTTACTTTGTGAACATCTCTTTCCTCCATACAACAAATCCTAATAAAATTATTAACCAAAGAGCAAAAAGAATAAGGAAACACCATTTAAAATTATTTTCTAACAAAAAATATAACAACACTGAATTTAACCTTATACAGTTAAAAAAGACTGATTTTTTTTAATTTGATGGATCAGAGATCAAAAGAGGGAACAGCAAAAGCTGAGTTTTAGGAAAATTATGTCTCCCATATTACTCTATCTATCCTGTAATACCTTGAGTTCCTGCTACTCAATTCCACTACATCCTGTTCATTCATACTTTATTTATAGCAATGTTAAAATGCCTATAAAAAGCTAGAACACTTCCACAGTAGAGCTTGATACAGACGTTATTGCAAATGGTGTAAGGCCGGCGAGAAGATAATCTTTGCACTACAAGTTGGTATTAGACTCTGGTTCTGAAAACTTGTATACACTGGGAAAAGTGAAGAGGACTAAGTAGCATGGGTAACATTAAGCAGGTGCCTAACTTTCTGTAGGAACACAACCTTACTACTACATTAAGTGTGGTTTAGTCATTTCTAAGGACTAGAGGGTTACTACAAGCTCAGTTTTGGCCTTCTCCAGATCAGATTTGCTATAATGTGATGTCTGTGATGTTCCTCTTAATCACACCATAGACATGAGATTTATTTGCTTTTTTTTTAAAGACAGAAAGAGACAGAGAGCACATTGAGTATTACTTCAGGTAATTATTATTAGCTAATCAAAACGGAAATTCCAGGCTATTTACTATCCACATTAAGTGGATTGCTTTGCGGAGAGAAAAACTGACAGTCATTCAATATTCTTATAATAATACTGTAAGTTCCTGTTTGATAACAGTAATAGTCTCACTTATTCAATTTATAACTAATCAACAGCAATCATTTAATATTTTGAAGTAAAGAATTCTATTAAGAAAATGCTGTTGTGTGCAGGACGATAAAGGCTATCTGTGCACAAATTAATGCTTTGCTTCAGAATTCAACATCAAGAGTTGTCCTCCAAACAAGGACAGATTTTATGAGGAGGCTGAGGGGAGTACAGTACAGCCCCTGTGCTCCAGGCAATTTCCCCATCTGTATCATAGATGCATCCAGGCCTGTCCACCCCCAAACTCTCTTAGTCTGAAAAAAAAGCAACTGAACTAAATGACTTTGAACTTGTTTGCTTTACACAGCTGCAACAAAGCCCATTTCTACCACAAAGAAAATAATGCCTTTTTGCACAAAATGTTCTACCTATTTGTAAAAAACCATGTAATAAAAAATTAGCCATGCCAAAGTTAATACAAATCTGTAATCAGTATTTTACTGGCAAATAAAGAAACAAAGGCTAATCCAGGTGTGTTTTCATGTACCTCTGGGTTTTTTTTGGTTTTTGGTTTTTTTTCAAAACGAAGGTCATTTGGAAGAAAATAAAATGATACAGCTTTTATTTGATACTGTAAATCTTTCAACCTTTTTCTGTACTAAGCAGCCTCTGTTTCCACCATGAATGACAAACTTAACTCTTAAACATTTACATGAAAGAAAGGTAACTACGTAACTAAATTCTTCCCCAGACAACAGAGTAAGTATCAAGCAGCTTGCTGGACAGATCCGGAATAAAATCCATCTAATTTAATAACTATAGAGTTGTGAGAACTTAGAAGGGGCCTATAAAAATATATTCACATTTTCATCAGACTGAAAGGTCTTGGTTTGACTGTTTATACATTGCTGCTTACAGTGATAATTTTCAATATATCATTACAGCATCTAACAAACAAATAGAAAAATTATTTCCTTCATATATTTGAACTGACAAAACCCTGAAAGATTAAGTACATTATCTAAACCAAGTTATTACTTAAGCATTAAGCTAATGAGACAGTCAAAATACTGGAAAATTATAATCTCATCACAAATCAGATCACAATGTATCTCAGCTAATTAGCAGCAGAAAAGCAGTAATAAATTATTTGCATTTCTTGTTGTCCACTAAATAGTCTTTCAACATATTCTAAACAGTTCTAAATATGAAACTACTGCTTCTTGCTAATAAAGAGTCATTAAAATACCAGATTTCTATTGTTTTAAAGTGTTTAGTCTTCAAAAGCTCTATAGAAATTAAAGTTTTTTCTGAGGAGGGGAGCAATGGATGTTTTCAGAACATATGGTCATAGCAGCATTTATCTAACATACCTACAACATGTGCTGGTATCTAATAATTAAAGGCATAAAGACTCTACACACAACACTTTCCAAGCACTTTGAGCCCAAACTCAAGTGCAGGTCCCCAAGGCAGCATGAACATTTCCTCAAAGTACAGGTCCAGGACAAAGCTGGTATCTCTGCTGTTCCCAGATGAGGCACGAGGTTTAGTCCAAACCTTTGGAGGTAATCCAGGGGGTTAATTTTCATCAGATCAACTGTGTAAGTATTTGTTTCATTGCGCAGCTGCAGATTGGTGTGATGACCTGATTACATCCTTGCTATTCCACAATACTATTTTTCAGACTTCCATTCTCATTTTCTGCTTTTTAGATGATGGTACAGAAAATGAGGCAGTCTCACTGAGTCTCTCAAGAGTTAAAAGCCAGAGCAGAAGGACTGTTGCCTTCTGTGACATTTACCCACTGAAGGCTGCACTGCTACGGATGAAAGCACTAAGCAGCTCCTTTTGGTGAAGTTGGAGAAGGTGAATGAGTAACTGTTGATGCTGATCCTGATGCTGGGGAAAAAGTATCTATGAATTTTATTCAGACTCTACAGGGTAAATAAGTGGATCAGTGACACATACTTCTTATACAAACTACCATCTAGTTGAGGATGGGAATTTGCAGGGGAGGAACATCAGTGTTAAAAAGTCTAGTGAAAGTGGTTGTGGTAGAGAAACAGTGAGAGAAAATGTATTCACTCTATACCACATTTCATTTTTTTTGCTGTTCAGCTCCGCAACCTTTTTCACGGGAGCGCCTACAGCATGAGATGCACTTGGGAGGGGAAAGTCCCTAACCCTAGAAGATTCCTGCATCAGGACAGACAGAGACTGGTGAGAAAGGAACAAAGATGATGACTATTACTTTTCAGCAAAGTGAATGGAAACACTTCACAAGGTTGAGTCAGAGTACTGACACACTTTCCAATGCATGCATGCTCCCTCCCCCACTGTTTCCTATGCAGACTCACCGTCCTTCCCTGACAACAATAAATAAGTCAAAATCAAACCCAGAAAACTGCTCAGTTATCAATTCAAAGTGGCAACGGCCTCCTGAAATTAATTAGAATAGTCAGACTTGCCATCCTTCTGCTTGCTAGTTCCGAGTCTCCCTCCCCTGTACCACAAACTCTTCCCTCAATTTGCTTTCTTTTCAGTCACTTCTACTCCAAGCATCCCCAAGTCTCCAAAGTGGGTTTATTTTCCTTTTCTTCTTGCCATAGAGCTAATATACCCCAGAAGACTTTATTTGCATCTGTAAACGATAAAGACACTTCAAAGGGTTAGCAGCGGATGTAGAATGAATGGTGGTTGGGTAACTCCAAAGAGGTGAGCAGTGCTGAATGCAGAGAAGCAATTGGAGTAGACGATTTAACAGCGTAGGAGAAAATACTGATTTTATGCTTTTAAGCTGTGCTGGAAAGGGTATGGTTGCCCCCTGCAAAGGAGTTCCCAGGGGAATGGTTCATTGTGCTAGCAGTGGGAAACATGAAGGCAGGGGAAGTATGAGCTCAGATGCAGAGACAATGAGCACAAGGCTCCTTCCAGAGTGACTCATCCCTCCGCTGGGACAGAGGAAACCAATCACTCCATAAATCAGCATCTTTTCCTAACTACCCAACTAGTGGCACTTGGCAGTGGGGAAAGCAGCTGTTCACTCCTTCTGACAGCTCAAGGGAAGGTGCTGGGAAGTGGCTCTTAAATAGAGGTTCGGGGGAGACAACATTTGGTGTCAAGCTGAGAAGGAAATAGTACAATATGATACTTAAAGGAATTAATTTGCCTTAGCAGAAATAATAGGCAACTGGATCAAAGTAGTATTCCAATGGCACTACAGTTCTGCTAAAGCAAAGGACATTGTTTCAAGCCTGTGGGCCACTGAACAGTCTTCTTGTAAGCAGGAGCTCATATTTACGTCATTTATGTGCCAGTAATGCAGTTTTCTCATAACAAAGCCCACTCTAATATTTAATAGAAATGAGAGATATATTTTGGAAAAATATGTTTTTCCACATAGTTATTAGATGCTAGGAAATAAAATAAATTGCAAACTAATTGGGGAAAAACCACAGTATGTAGTCCTCAGCTTTATCTCTTCTAGGTTTAGCATGGCATCGCTTAGGAGTCTGCAGGGAGGAGTCCCTTTTCTGATAAGCACTGTTGTCACTTCCTGCCTTGAAAAGCCAAAGAGGTTCTTACATTTATGGAAGGCAAATAGCACACCAGAACACTGAGTTAAGCGATGCACTAAACACTATGTTAGTTTCACTACTAATTAATCAGGGCCAGTGTTTTTAGAGTAAGATTTTTTACAAGAAGTGGCTGCTTTCACAGCTTGTCTTACAGGCTAGCAGTTATGGATGTCTTTTCTGAGCAGTTCCTCTCATCCCCTTCTAGTCCCAGAAGGATTAGGGGGAAAAAAACAAAGCTTTATTCTATACTGATTGTCTTTACTTATTATCTTCTCAAAAATATCAAGGATACAACCTAAAGTAGCATAAAGTTTTTGAGTAATATTAACCAAATAAATCTGATGCCGACAGCTGAGCAAGGAAAGCTCACCCTAGATGATGAGAATCAGAGCAGCTCCTCTCTAGCTCACCCATCGCCTCCAGCTGTGTGTAGATCCGTGCAACCCAGCTATGTGTTTAACAGCTTCTGAGCAGGGCCAGGACAATCGATACCTGAAGTTCATTGCTTCTACAACGGTCAGGAGGAGCCAGGTGCCAGTGGGACCTGCTCAATTCCCTATGATCTCATTTCACACATGGCAGCTGAAGCAAAGGCCAAGTGGGTTTTGTACTATATTGGAAGTTTTGAAAATCAGAAATCCTCTTCCTCTCATCTTATTACCAGGGAGGCATAAAAATAATAATTAAAAAAAAAGTTAAAGAGTCAGATGTTAGTTTGCAAGCAACAGTTATTCCTTGAGAACTACATCCAGCCATTTCATAGGTGACTACACATTGTGAAAACCATTTAACTGTTTTTGTGTTGGAAAAAAGTGAAGAATGGCATGCAAAAGAGACAAGCACTCCCTCTGTCCTGTCCTGTCCTCTCCTCTCCTCGAAATGGAATTTCCTTCAAAGAACTGGGATAAAACTGGAGACTACTCCATTAGAAACAGAAGCTATGGCTAATGAACCCAAGCCATTTTGGTTGCAATAGCCATATTTACAGATAAATAAACAACTCCCCACTGATGTCCCATCTCTGAAACTAAAAGAAACACTCCTAATGTGATTACTGAAATATCTAACATTTTTCAGAAAAACTTCCTAAAACAGCCTTGTTTGAGAAAGAGAACTCATAACATCATTGAGAAATCTTTCTTGGGCTGGAGAATATATTTCTTCAGCTTTGACAATCTGGGAAAACTCTAGCTGTTACAGTAAGCCCAAGATGAAAATGAAAAACTAACCCTGAAACAAACAATCTCACTTTTAGCCTTTCACACATTCTCAGTACTTGAATTTCTCCTACCAAGAGTAGAACAGCCTTGAGAGGATGAGCAGCAGTGTCTGAAACCATGGAAACTGTAGTTTGCCTGTTTTTCTCAAGACTTGGGCAACAGGCCCTGTCTGAAATCTAGTTTCCACAACGTTTTGCAATTAGAGAAATCAAGTATGAATGCTGCAAGTTAGGGAACAACAATAAACAGCATTTCGTACTTCATCCCGAGTGTTTCTGAGTTATTATGAAAGCCTTTTCAGAACCACTCTTTGTGACTGAAATTACTAGGTTATCATCTGATTTTCTGACCAAGAGCACCTGCAATTTAAAAAAAAGCAAGATAAAGAGCTGTACGGGTTTGACACAGGTACTTTGCAAGAGAGAATTTATTTTTTTATATTTGATGTTTTTTTTCAAATAAAACTTTCCTTGAGAGATTATAGGCAAAAGTCCAGTTCTGCAATTTGTCCGGAGAAAGACACATGCAGACTGATGGAAAAGAGGAGATATGGACAAAGCCTTTCATGACAAAATCATAAATGTTGACCAGAATTTTCCCCTGCCACCCATGAAGAAATTGGTTAGATCTTCAGAATGAGGTATCTCAGAAAAGACACCAACTACCAGGCAACAACTGCAGCAACCTACATCTTTAGTTCTCAAAATTGCAAATAAATCTTTCATTATCTTTTGCCCTGTCCTTTAACTACCTACTTTAAATTTCACAGAAGAGAGGACAAAGAGGATAGAAGAGATCAGCTATGACCCTCAGAGTACTACAATTTGTTGCATAGATTCTTCTGCCTCCTCTTTGCACTCTCTACCATGCAGCAGCTTCTGGGCAAGATTCAGCTGCAGAAACCAGAGGAGGAATTCCAGTTTCCACTCCATTCACAGACCTGAAGTTCCGTCCTCAGAGGCACGAAGTCTCTGTTGTGGTACATGTATGAGGCTCACCAGTGTACCTGTGCTGACACTGTCAGACTGAACAATTTCATCTTCTTGCCTCTGTTTCTTCATACTTCACAGCTTTTTAATGGAAGGACTGTTCTTTTGTTTCTTATTGTACCTGAGTAAGTACTCCACCGTAATAAGGATGAATAGCAGGAGAAAGGGATAAGCTGGCCACTTCCTAATATTCTATGACTCTGCTAATGCTTTGAAACTCATATATTAGTGGGTAGTACTGTAGTTTCTTTCCCTGTCCAGAACAGGAGACATACAGATGCAAAGTTTGCTTACCGACTAGATCCAGTGCTGGGTCCAGAAAAAGGAAAGTGGTGAACTAGATACCCAAAACTACAAGGCAGCAAAGTAGCATTATGGCGTTTCTCTTAAGAACATGACTACCTTGCTCTTCCCCCATGGATATATGTCACAGGAGAAGGCAGCTGTTCTCATTAATTAGCCCCAAGCCAAAGTATTGTGCCTTGCATTTTCAATACTATGGAAAGTCTTCTATGAGTAACTTTTACTAATCTGTAAGTAAATTTATATCAAAAGAAGGAAACTACATTTGAGGTTTATGAATATGAAGTTACTGCTTCATTGAAGACAAAAGCCAGAAGAACAAAGCTGGCATTTTGCTGAAGAACAAATGAATAAAGACAACTTTTTAAGAAGCTCTGCATGAGCGGGATTATAAGCATTACAAATTTGAAGGTTTACTTTGAATCATGGTAAAATGTAACAGAAAGCAGATCTACTGGAGAGAAAAAAGTGCACAAGCCAAACACAAACATAATCACTGGACTTATTCATAGGACCATTTATTTTTAGAACACATACAGGGCAGTTGTGCTTATCTGTAAAACTACCCACGCATATTTTAAAAATTTATGCAAAAGGTACTACTACCTCAGCACTGGATGAAGGAACCTTTGGATTCCCTAACCTGTTCATCAGAGAGGTGCATCTCATTTCTGCCAGAACAGGGGCAACAGCCACCCCCCCTTATCAGGTAGAAACACACTGGAAAAATACTTAGCTGAAGACTAGGAAAACCAAGTTCGAATTGTATGAGAATCTGACCAGAATTCAGACCATAGCAAGTGAAAGCAGCAAAAGAAAACAACACCTCACCTCCTCTAGCATTTTTACTGTTGCACTTTCACTCAGAGCCTTTAGAAGATGTAATGATGTAGGGGTTTTCTTTTCGTGCATGTACCTTAGAGTCAGCTTAATAGACCTTTGGGTCTGCTCGAATAAATAGGTTGCAATTTAGTAAAGATGATGATTAAGATTCCCGGTCCAGTTACATTCCTTAGCTGACCAGACCTTCAGTGCAAAAAATTTGAGCTTTCAACTTTTACTCCCCAAAAGCTTAACAGACACATTGAAGAACATGCTTGGTTTCTCTTTTCTTTTAAATAAAGCAACATCTTCAGGAGGAAAACTGTTCATGGACTCAAAAACACAGCAAAGATCCAGGAACAACGAGAGAGACTTGCATTCAAACACTGACCTACTTCCTATTATAGCTTTCCTCATAGCTGAAGAACACACAGGGCTTCTTTAGTAAAACTGAAATGCTGTGGCATATGCTTCTGTAGACAAATAAAATGCTGACAGGCAATGCAGTAAACTGAGCCACACCACTTTTTCCTCCTGTGAAAGCCCTTTAAACATTGGTATTACATTATTCACTAGGATAATGACTAAATACTTTATAAATGGGACAGAAAGTCAATTATTCTACACATTCAGCATCACAAGCAAGAGTGTAAGATCAATGTGCCTATAACCTATTTTATAAATACTTTAACGAAAAACAAACAAGAGAATTAAGTTCGTAGTTTCTTAACACTTCCCAGAGCTGCTAATGTATGTACTGTAACTCACAAAGGCTATTTATAGAGGCGAGCTTCTGCACAGCATTCTTAGAAAATCGTTTTTATTAACCCTCAGATACCATGTTTGCTGAACCCCTGAGGATGTGTTACAATTAATAATTGGTGTGAAATTTGAATTTCAACAGTGTTTTTTATTACTCAGACATAAAATGCTGGTTGACACTTTGTGAATAAGATGAAAAACAAAGTATTATTTGATTAAAATCAACAAAAGAGCAATAAAAGCTACCAGTCCTAAACACTCCAGTGTTAAACGCAACATGTCTCCTAGTCACTGCATGTGCAGCAGGCATTCTTGTTGAGAAGCCAGCACAGCATGGCTCTGACTTGTAAACATGCAAATTTAAAAGATCGGGATTCATTTTGAAGCAAAGAAGTATAAGTTTAACATTAAATACATTTTTCTTCAGCAGTTTGGAAATGAACACATTTGCTAGCATTCATCACCTCAATTTTCATTTGCAAAAATAAAATGTTTGTGTTTTTTTGTAAAGCGGAGCATACCTCAGTTGTGCTATGAAGGAAACCCACAGATTCTACCGAGAGCTATTTGTTGGTTTATTCCAATTAATACAGTAAAACATGTTGTAGCAACTTACAGTTGCTAAATTTAGGGTTATCCCTAGATGGGTATATTAAGCCCGAAAATGATATTATTCTACAATATGCTATCAAATATCTTTAAATAACTTTAAATGTATATTCACTGAGTATTATACTGTTCTAGTGGATAACTACTCTATTTTAAATAAATTAATGAAATATATGCATAATGTATAGGATTGCAACTATTAAATTTAGTTAAATAGACCTTACCAACAGTTTCTTCCTGTAAATTCACACCAGCCTTTTAAAGTTAGACAGAGCACAGTTAAACGTATTCAGTCAAGAAACATGTTAAAAGGTGGGTTTTGTTAGCCTTCTAAAAATATTCTATCCAAATTTTTTTGCCATATACTTAAATTTCACTGAGAATGCTTTTAAGCAATTTCCTTGCAATGTATTGTCTAAAAATACATTATAATATAGTAAAAATAATGTCTAAATAATATGGAATATTTTGAAAATTATGTTGAAAAAACTCTAACAGTTAAAAAAAACCTCCAATAGCATTTTCCCCTGTACCTTGCTAGACATGCACGTAGTTTTGTGTAATGAAAAAATACAAGGTAACACTGAATTCCAATAAATGTCCTTGACAATTAACAAAAGACAAATGAACACATGCTTCTGAAAATAGTTTACAGAAAATAATGAAATAATGTTTATGCAATAAAAAAAAGGAAATATTATTCAAATTCTTGAATATGAAAGAAATTTCAGCAATTCTGGGCATATTCACCCCTTACAAGGATAGTTTCTCCAATAAGAACACACCTGTCTAATGGTCAGGCTACACACAAGTGTCTTTTGCAAAGGTTACGAGAAACTCTCGGAGTGGATTATTGATACATTAACATTCTCATAATGAAGCATAAGTAGAACCCAAATATGAAAATCTGTCACAAGAGTATATGAAATCCCAGACTATATTAGTGATTCTATGCTTCGATACCAATAATTAAAAGTGAGAATTTTCAGAACTTACTGCTTGATCAGCACAGGTAATGAATTATAATTAGAGAAGTATACTTAAAAAGCATTGGTGACAAAGACTAGGTAATTTGTAGTTAAACTCTCAGAGCTTAATTAATAATTTGAACTTCAACCACGTCTACTTCAATATTCATTAGCTGCAACCTTTATACTGATAACCCTTGGGAAAGAGGAGCAGGCAGTTTGCACCTGTAAAAATCCAGACTCCCCTGAGACCGCACCAACGCTGCTGGAGCAAATCCTATTTTGCACACTAGGGTTTAGCCCAGAACAAATAACTCTGGTTTAGCTGGCCATAAACATGCAAACTGAATCCCAAAATAGGCAGGCCCAAGTATATCAAGTAAATCTGCACCTGAATATGTCTCTATAAAGAAGATGACAGAATCTGCTTTAGAAATTCAGTGTAGTTGTATAAACTGAAAGATAATAGAAGCTGATAACTCAGCCCTTTTTACACTGAGAAGCATTTAAGAAGGTGAATATGTAATCTGTTCAGGAAATATTTATTTTATTTTAGTTTTAAGAACACCCACAGGGAAACTGATGATGAAACGCAAGAACAAGTTTTAACTGAGTAGATGCAGATTTCATTGGAGAAACAGATTTCATTATCTGCAAATGTTGTAGGTGGTTGTAGATTGGTATGTAGGAAATGTGCCTCTTTAGGCTCTGCATTCTAAATATTATATGTGGTTTTTTTCAACTAGTCAGTACGTTTGCTGTAACATCTTTATAACTAACATGTATCTAACTAACTAACTAACAAACAGTCTTTATAACTAACAAATAACATCAGTGTGTTTGAGGGATGAATACACACAGGCACATGGTAGTACGATTCACATGTGGACCAGAGAATAACTCAGAAGCACTGGTATCTGTAACTACTCTGGGGGCCCTTGTGGGTTTGGAAGCTACTTGGGAAAACAAAGTTGGAGGAGCGCAGTAGCATCATGCTGTAAAAGAGCTATAATTTCTATAATAAAATCAGTCAGAGGCCAATTCAAAGTGGAGTAATTCCAATCCAAAACTAGTAAGGAGTCAAGCTGTTGGTGACGCAAGTTGTGATGGCCAGAAGAACTAAATTTGTATAACTGAATAGAAAAGATGTTTTCATACTGTGTGTTTTCCTTTTATTTTAAGCATGATAATATTCTTTATTCACTTTTTAGAAGGAGGTAACTAGGAACTGACCCCAGTCTGAAATTAGAAAAGAAGAAAAGAAATCTGTATCTATCAGTTCACTTTTAAAGGGTAGATATTGCTGATTCTACAACTACCAAACTCAATGTTATAATGATTATAAATCTCAGTGGAATAGTCTCTGACCATTATTATAATTTCAAAGGAAATTTAATAGTAGTAGTAGCCATGTAGAAAACCATGACTCCAGGAATTCAATAAAAAATTCTTATTTTTTATACTTGAATTTTATTTGTATATACTTGGCTTGAAATATTGTAGTTACGTTATAATCCTTGGCACCCTGTCTCATAACAGCACCTCTCTGAATTCTGACGACAGCAGATGAGATGGTGTCTAACAGAATCCAACACCACATCAGCCAAGAACTCCACTTTTACAGCTCCTTGCTTTTATGGAGAAGTAGTTAGAGCTTTTTAAACAAACTTTAAATGTTAAGCATTAGCATCCAAAAATAAATGCTTGTCTATTCAGAAACAACAACCAAAAAAAGCTTTAAAAAGAAAAATCATTTAAGGGTTTATTTTTAAACAGTTATTTTTAAAGTGATCAGCCTTGGCATCAGAACATTCTTCTGACATCATATGAAAAGGGAGTTTAATGCTGAGGGATCAAGCTGCTTCTTTTACTTGAAGTTCCACAATTCTTCCTTTCCAAACTTAACAAAAGCTACCAGAGTGTAACTGCTCTGCAGTAATTGCCTTAAACATCTAGAGAAAATAACAATTAAAAAGGTACAAAGGGTTCCCTGCTGTACAAATACAAATATGAATTCTGAATAAATGAATTTTAATACATTCAGTCTTTGAAAAGAACTCTTTTATTCTGTATACACAAGCGTCACAAACTGTTTATAAAAACAACTGTTTTGAAAAGTAAGAAAGACGCCAGCAAAGAGTGTGTTGTGTCCTACTTCTGTGGCTGATCTAACAGTTGAGGATTCACTTCCGTACTTCATGGTTTCACATCCCTCAGCTTAAGTATTACAGTGGGTGGACTGAAGGGTCACCTTCAGGAAGACATTGTATTCCAGCAACTTATTTTGATGTTCATAATATCCAAAGTGGAAATACTGATGTAGAATAGCATGTGATGACATATGTCAACCATGGGAGGGATGTTTAATAAAGCAGGACATGCCATAAGGAAATCTGGCTTCAATTTCTGGCTCTGATACAGCTTTTCTTTATTTGACAAATCATTTCATCTGCCTAAATTGCTTTTCCCACAATTTAAATGGGATAATGTTTGCTTACTTTTCCAGATACTGTGAGATTTAATTTATTCATACTTGGGAAAGCATTTCAAATTTGTAAAATGGGAGCCTCTACTGGACCTTTGCATAAAGTTGACCTGTAGGCAGGGAATACTCATCAACAACAAGCAGTGAGACTCAGATCTATGTTTACTGCAATTTGAAACCCCTTTCATGCAACTTCTGCCACAACTATTAACAGAAAAATGTTTATTCCTGGCACACTGGCATTAGCAGTCTTAATTATACCAGCCTTATATGTAAACACATAAGAACAGTAACAAAATTATATGTATTGCACTGCAACTGGATTAAATTTATGGCACCTTAGTGGTCACTAGCACAAATATAACAGGTCTTTTTAACATCCAAAGAATTTCTTGTTCTACCACCTACCCCTACTTCATCCCCACAGTCCCAGAACTCCTTTTCTTTACCGACCTGAGGCTCAGGTATAACTGCCCAGACATGTTGTGACTCTCCCACCCCCCCCAACTCTTTCTATTGGTATAAGCATAAGCAATGACTAGTAAAATGTGGAAATACCCATAACATTTTAAAATTCTCAAGATCAAGGGTAAAGGGATTAAGAAAAAAATAGATAAATATATATTTGTGGCAAATTTTGGAAACAGAAGCTGAGACCTCTCCTGAACCACTGTCAGAAAAAACCGTCTCAGCAAATTCACTGGGGATTGAGTTGACCATGAAGGTTCCCTGCATGCATATCCCACCAGCCAGAAGGAAGACGGATTTGCTCATTAAAACATAAATAAGTTATCAGTAAGTGAGCTCTCAAGAAACCACAAATTAAAATGATGACCTTTGAAACTCTGAATATACCTAGTTTAACAGCTGCTCAAGAGTAGGAAAAATACGAAGAGGCTTACTGTCAAGCAGGCGAAATTACAAAATCTAATACTGTGAATGGCCGAACCAGTTCTCCTGACAGCACAGACAGGTGCTACTAAAAGAGACAGTTTAATCCTAGAATAATTTTTATTCCAAATAATTGGGAGAAAGCTCTTGATATCTGTCTTGGATTCCTGGTGAGAATCCAGATGGTGTCAGATAAAGTATCATTCACACGGCACTTCCACTATATTTAAAAGAAAGCATGACTATTTTAATCAAATGAGATTGTATTTCTGTACCAGCAATATTACATTCGCTTAGCTGAGAAGCTGAAATTAATGTAAGTTGGTATGATTTAAGAAGGAACCATATGTTCTCCTTGTAAAAAAATAATCTAAATATTTATAATTACAGTCTTTAACGAACTAATTTTGAAAACAAACAAATAAACTTGGATACCAACTGAAATTTCAAATTCTTTCTTTCTCTCCCATCAGGTGCTTTCAGAAAAAGTGAGATAATTCAAATCAGTTTACTCATATTTTGTTATCCTGAAAGGCCTTGCTTTTGCCACTGGTTAACAGCACATATGTGGACAGATCAACTTTTGTTCCCTATTTGTTTATCTGTCTAAATCCACAAATGAAGCCTAAAGAAAAGAAACAGCCACAGTCTCAGTGTGCATGAGTTTTAGCCACTTTGCCATGAAATACAGGTTCAAAACTGTGGCTGCTATATCTTATTCTCCCTGAAATAGTAAATGACAAGACGTGTCAAAAGAACAAAGTGCTCACTGAAAAAAGGCCAGCTCTGGTGCAAATCCAATGCTGCTAAATTATGGAGTGGCAGTAATGAAGTACAGATTGTCACCTGCTGCTGTCGTTTTATTCTCAAAAACTGAAAATAACAATTAATTAATTCTAAATTAGAAACAGATGTTCCAGTCATTGAAGGGTTGCAAATATACACACCACAGAAAAGGCAAAGCAAACACATCAGCAGAAGATGGGATCCTACAAGTTGCTGCTGCTTTAGGAAAACAATGGTGTTTCTGCAGAAGGAAACAATGGTCCTGAGCAGTCGAGGTGTCACAAGATGTGCCCCGACAAAGAAATCATCAACCCTTTCTGCAACTTCAGAAGGGAGGGAGACAGAGAATGCTCAGCAGGACAGTTTGCCTGAAAAGGTCTAGACCACTGAGCCCCAACAGAGACCATGACGATGGATGTATCTATTTATCTTTTTTTGTATACAATGAAGACCTACAAAACCAACACAAAGCATTCCCTATGCTGCTCTCTGGTCTGTTCCATAAAAAAAATATTTAAATTATATATTATACTAATGGTAATTTCAAATTAGTATTTTAAGCCTGAGAGGAGGTACTGTACCTGTAAGGTATGGCAGTCGAAACTCTTGTTTCCAATGCAGTAGCTGGTGGCTCAAAGTCTTTTAGAATTCAGACAACCAAGGAAGCAGACCTCTGAGAGATGTCCTGCTCTCTTTCATAGGGAAATATGTCTAAAGGATCCATGTAACCATGGAAGTGGGCCAAGGCCTGATTGTAAAAGCTGGGAGAGAATTCAGTTTAAGGAGCACCCTCTCATTCACTCTCTGTCTTCTCTTTCCACTACGTTTTGTATGGCTTTTCTCTACCATAAGTCCAAGTTATGGCTAAGGAGTAATAAGAAAAAAGAATGACCTAAAAACCCTGCTGCTGATATTCTCCTGCCTCGGATTCTGAACAAGGCAAGAGATTCTAATTTTACTTCAGTGAAGTAGAATTTCTATAAAAATTCAAACAGTTTAGAGTTATTAAACCACATCAAATGCTTAATCTGCACCTAACAAAAAAGTCCAAAGCAGAGTCTTGGTGTTACAAAGAAAATGGAGTAATTTAGAGAAAGTACTAGAAGCCCATTACATTCTGGAGAGTTTTTTTTAGGATGTGGCAATGCTGGGTAGCAGGGATTAACCTGCTGATTCTTCTCATTAAATCACCTGCTTTTGGAAATTCTGTCATTTACAGAGCTCTGTCCCTTAGTAAACTCCTCCACTGTAAGATGAAAAGAAGCCCTAGATGATTTAGATAATTTTAATTCTTTCTAAAAATTTGCAGATTCTTAACAACTCATTAATGAATTCAAATTGTCCTTAGTTTTAAGGGCTATGCATGCTGGCAACCCATGAAGAAAAACTGCCATCATTTTGTTACTTTCCTTCCTTAGAGTATATCCATCTGAAAAAAACCCTGTTGACAGATTTTTCCTTGTTTCTTAATGCAAAACACTTAAACTGTTTTCTCTGGAAAAAATACCACTACATCAGCAGCCAAACTCTCATGCTCAATCTAGATGCAACAAATCCTTATACAGGCAATACAGGGGAACAAAAAAATCAGGGAAATATTTAAGTTTTAAGCTTTTGTTGATTACAATGCATGACAAAGTTTTGAATCAGTACAAACATAGTAAATATGTCTTAGTTTGTTCAAACAACAAACTCCTAAGCAATGATATGTTTTCCGAGTGCCTGAGCTAGTGATACCATCAGCTGAGAATCTGATGAATCAGAACACCATCAGTTTTGTTTGTTGGCATTGTTAAACTCTGTGCCCTATGCCACAAATTCTGAGTAGTTTATCTACAGTAAGGCCAAAGAATGCAAACTTTATTATTCAAAATTAGTTGCTATGCCTAAATATTTAGGGAGAAATGTCAAGTTTCAAACAGACTGGAGTATTTATCATAATTTAAAATCAACCCCACAGCTGGAAGCAATATAAATTCACTACCTAAAGTAGAGTTACTTGCATGAAAGACACCTTATGTCATACACAATGCAGTGGTCTGGGTTGACCCATCTGAGCAACTGCTGCCTTGTCCCAAATGCAGCTGCTCAACAGGCTTTGTTGGCCGCAGCAGAGCGAAGCGAGGGAGCCCAGCTGCTTTGCTGCCTCACAGAGCCCAAAAACTCTTGCTGGGAACCACCGCTTGCTTATGGCATGTGCTTCCCTGCAGTTTCTTACATCACCCACAGAGCCAGCCTAGCACAAGGCCAGTGCAGAATCTGGGAATTCAAAAAGCACTGCCCCCTCCTCCTTCCCAGTCAGGCCATAGAAGAAATTATTCTACCTCAGGTCATAAGAAAGCTGTGGATAAAAACCAAGAGTTTTTCACTCCTGTAGCATCCAGGCTAGCTATCCTTGCTGGGATCTTTGGTGTAACTTCCATCCCTTTTTGTATTTTGTGCAAAAGATGAAGACAAAACATGGCAGATAAAGTACGTCAAAATACACTTTGTGGTCTCTTACCTTTCAGTAAGAGAAGTATGTTCAAACCTTAGGCTGAAACTCACAAGCATCACTGTAATGTATGCTTCACTGATATATGTGATAACACTCTCCCTATGCATCACTTTTTATGGTAGCTGGGGAAGGGAAGAGAAGGAAGTTAAATAAATCAATTTTTAAAAATTGCATATTTCTTTTAGCTGCTGATTTTCCTGACAATTACTAATGAAATACTTTCACGGTTCCTGTTCTTTTTATGTAAAATATACTCCCAAATACAATTGCTTTCTTCTTCCGCTTTCTTATTTATTTTATACACATGGACAATTACAAACTTATATCTTCCTGGTACATAATTTTCTTTATCAGAGCAATTCATGGTGAAAAGCAAAGTTGCTGAGATAACAGAGATGAAGAAGATGGACAGATGAGTATGAATTGTATGTCCACCCTTTCGTACTTTCCTCCTTTCCTCCACACCTCCCCCTCAGTCTCTCTCACTGCATCTTCTAATCTTTGTTTCTTTTACAAAATAAATGACACATGTTTTTCATTAAATAGTATAGAAAGAGACCTACCTTTCCAGGTCCACCTGTACCTCAGAATACTCTCCTCCACAGTGATAGACTGACAAATAACGAGTCTTATAAGTAAGGAATCTTCCTGCCCCTCTTGCAGTATAGATTTGCATTCTGCCGTTCATCACCTTGAGCCTCCACCAGTGTCAAAAATGATTGATTTGCTGTTGAAATATTAATACTTTCATCTCCTCTTCCATTTTGGTCTTTTGAAGTGATGTAAAATGAGATCACAGTCCAATACTGTGGGTGACACATGACATAAGCTGTCACATCTCCCGATTTCCTACTTCTCTAATCAATCGTTCAAGCGTGTCCTTAGGAAGAGCTTCTCCATCTGGACTCAACAACTGAAACCCCCTTCAGGCAGGGAGGATACATTCTACAAATCTTTTTTTCAAATTAATTCCCTTCACTCTTTGCATAGCATTGTTATTATTATCATCATCATTATTTTTGTTGTTGTTATTATTATTATGATGATAAAGCCACCACTAAATGAAATTAACTACCCCTTCTCAAAAACCACTTTGACATTATTTTACATACACTGCATCTTCCTGATGAAATCAAATTATACCCCCATCTCTCCAAACATCTGCCACCTCATACCTAGACACCAGTCCTGTCTCCTTCATCTCTCCAAGCACTATCCTCACCCTGTGATTGTGCAAGCTGAAAGATAAGGAAATTTTTTTTTTATTATTTTGTTCTCCTTCTAGCTCTTTGTATTTAATAATATCTAAATGCTTTGTTTGTCACTGTACCATGATTTATATTTTCCCACCCCTCACCAAGCATATTCTCATTTGGGATCTGATCATGTCGCATTTCTTTATTGCACCTTCTATTTCTCTGGCCTTTTCTTTCTCATTTCTTTAGAAAATACAGTTTAGCACATTCACAACTGCTCAGAGTGCACCTGCAAGGATCAGTTTCCTAAGCTCTTTGAATCATCATGTAACCCTCTTTATAATTTCTCCCACACACACCTGCTCTTCCATCTTACTAAATGCAAACTATTTGTCTTCACTTCATGCCTTATTTCCACTTGACCATTTCTCATTTTTATCAGCTCTTATCTCCAACTGGCCAGTACTACTTTCCTCCATCATTCATTGTAAAATTCCTAAGTGCTGTTGTCTAGAGTGCTGGTTCATGCTCATAGCTACCTAGAACTAATATAAATAATGTTAATTCTATGGCATCCATTGAGGATTGTCATGCAGACGTAGTAGAACAGATATCACCCTAGTAAGAAAAAAGGCCAAACTGACTATTCCTTGCTCATTTCCTGGCAAATATGTCCCTGCTTTTCTTTTTTAAATCCAGTATTCCAACCACTGCTGGCACTCACCATTGATCATTTAAATCTTCCCATTTTCTTTTGTATCATAGGCAGGTATGCTGTATTTGGTTAAGTGACAGCATGTGCTTACCTGACAAAGGATTCATTAAATACTACTCATTCACCCACCTTACCAGTAATTGCTTTTATTATGAAACATTTTCAACTGAAATAAGAAGCTATTTTCACTTAAAAATTTGAAAGTCACATTGTAAATGACTGCAAATATTTTATAACACTTTTAAATTTTGTATTTAACACCCCATAACCTTCTGGGGGGTTATGTATACAATAAACTATTAGTGTATGTGTACTCAATGATTCTGAAATAATTTTAAAGATTTCCATAATGTATTCCACTGCAATGCCTGCAATAATATCTCAAAATCCCTCCTTCTTTCACTCTTAATCTTCTTTCTCCATTATGATCCCCACTCAAGCATACCTCTTCATATAAGGAAATGGTTGCAATGATCCTTTCATTTGTTATTTTGAGCTTGGACTATTGCAATTCACACAAACAAAGGCAGCAGGAGGCCTGCATGGATGAACAAGAAGCTCCTGCCAAAACTCAAGCACAAAAAGGAAGTGTTCAAGAGGTGGATGTGGGATCAAGGTGACCCAGGAGAAATACAGGGACACACTAAGTTTGCAGGAATGGGGTTAGAAAAGATAAAGCAACCCAGAGTTGAGTTTGGCAAAGGGACACGGAGGGCAAAAAGGGCTTTTACATGACCAGCAAAAGGAAGACAAGTGAAAATGTGGTCCTGCTGCTGCATGGGAACGGGCACTAGCCACAAAGGATATGGAAAAGACAGAGGTACTCAATGTCTTTTTTGCCTAGGTAAAGAAGATAAGACTGGCCTTCAGGAATCTGAAGCTCTTCCAGCCCGGGGGAAAGTCTGGAGGATCAAAGACTTTCTCTTAGTGGAGAATGATTGAGTTAAGGAACACTTAAACCAAACCAGACAAACACAAGTTCATGGGACCAGGTGGGATGCAATAAAGAGTGCTGAGGGAGCTGGCCAATGTCATTGCAAGGTCTCTCTCAAAATTGTCTTTAAATCATCATCGCGATTGAGAGAGCCTCCTGATAACTGGAAGAAAGCAAACCACACTCCCATCTTCAAGAAGGGCAGGAAGGAGGACCTAGGGAACTACAAGCAGGTCAGCCTCACCTTTATTCCATCTGAACACAAGAAAATACATTTTTTACTGTGAGGGTGGTCGAACACTGCAACAAGCCACACAGAGCTGTTGTAGAGTCTCCATCCTTGGAGACACTCACCTAAATGGACATGATCCTGGGCAACCTGCTCTAACTGGTCCTGCTTTGAGCAGAGAAGTTGGTCTAGACGGTCTTCAGAGGTGCCTTCCAAACCCAGGCAAGCTATGTGTCTCCGTTTAAGGCTCAGCGCAAGCCCAGAGAGCAGGATCTTCTCTCTGTTGTCCCCTACCCTCCCAGGGGAGGATTAAAAAAAAGGGAATAGAGAAAAAGATGCTTCGCACAAGGTTGGCAGTTAAGACTGTAACAAGTTTAATGAAAAAACAACAGAGGAAAGGAAAAGAGAATTAATAAGGGACAAAGGATATTTAACTATATACAAAACCCAATCCCAGTAGTCCCGAGTGGAAGTGTCCAAGCAGTTCCTCGTGGCTGCTGTGACTGCTGTGACTCATCACCAGGGACCTCAGTGGTACCGGGAAGCGGATGGTGGTGGATGCTGCCGAGCACATGGAGGTAGGCCCAGCCGTCCCAAGATGTGACAGGAAGCAGTCCAGGAAGCCAGGAAAAAGTCCACGAAACCTCGAGCCTCCTTGGTCTTTTATAGACTGTGGCCAGAAAGGGGAGGGAACAGTACTGATCTCTGACCCCCCCAGGGTCCTACAGACACCACCTGTCCTTTCCTTTCAGGCTTTTAACCCTTAAACCATAACACTATGATTCTGTGAAATATTCACCTTATTTAAGAGTGAATACTGAGCCCCAAATATAAGCACTTTTCCAGATCATCTTTCTCTATAATAATCCATAACTATATATCTTCCATGAGATGCTACTGGTTTTCATTTGCCAAATCTCAGGCCAAGTGTCCTTACTTTCAAAGCCTTCTGTGGACCTGACAGTAGCTACAAAAGGTATCTACTTTTATCAGAAGAAACCATGTGTTTTTCCAGCAAACACAGCTAAGAAAACTGGCACAAAACATGGGGCAGCAAGTGAAGACATTCACAGTGGAGAGAGTCTGGAACAAACTTGCAAATTGAACCAGATTAAAAATGCCTCGTTAGTTTTAAAACATAAGAGAAAATTGCTCCTCAGGCTACAGTTTTTCCAACATTACGAAGAAATTATACAAAAGAGAAGCCTATTTAACTTTTACTTACAAAAAACACATCAAAAAGACATTCAGAACTGGGAAAAGCACCATTCCATGAGAAAACCTGCTGGTATTCCAAAACTACTTAAATTGCAGTATGAAAGCAGCCCAGAAGGTACTTTAAGGGATTTGATGCTGCCTGTTGGCAAACAGCCATCACGGTGGAACAGAAGCTGGTATGGGCTCCAGAGCTGGCAGCTCCAAAATTATCACTGCAAAATTTTATCTTCTTCATCAGGGTAGATTTTGCCTGACTCAGAAATCTGCATTTGTTTTCAATTAAAGCATTAAAAAATGAGGGCAAAAATTTTAATCAGGAACCTCATTTATCCCGTAGCCAAAGAATACTATGTGGATTAATAATCTGTTCACATGCTTTTGTTGTTTTTGTCAGGGGTAGGAGAGTTAATAGAATATTTGGGCATGAACAGTGAGCACATGACAGTTGAGATGCTCTAACACAGCTCATGTACGACCTTATTTCAGACTAAGACTTAGATCCATTTAGCTGATTTGTCAGTGCTACAACAAACAACGTGGATAATTTCCAGCTTTGTCTTAGGTAGGAGAAGCTGGCAGCTATCTACAGAATGAATCAGAGATTTTTCTGCATTACAATTTGGGGTATTAGAAGTGCAGCAAGAATGACTGAGCTTTTTTTCCTCTTTTATAAAGCCTCAAAAAATTAGTGTAAATATTTTTCAGTAAATAGATATCTAACACTATTGCTATTTAATAGGCCTGTTTTTCAGACACACTTATTTTTATTTTGTATACTTACATTTTTCTTTAGAGTTAAATCAGAAGTACAAAATAAATCATTACTGAAATAATGTAACATAATAAGGCAATGAGAACAACTGATGACAAAATAACAGCGTCCATAAGAATGATTTAGCAGTCTAAAAGGATGTGATATTTCTTAGAAACAAAACAAAACCCCCAATACCCTGACATAAGAACCTATTAATATTTAATGCAATATTCTCCAGGCTTCTTTTTTGTCAAACTGCTAAACTTTAATAAAACCAAATTAATATTTTCAGTGAAATAAAAGTTATCTCCTATTACTCTAGTAGACACTTAAAAATAGTCTACATTAAATTGGCAGCTGTGTATAAAACCTCATTTAATTTTCACAAAAGCTTCTAAGTACTGTTGCAGTGAGAAATCAATACTACCTAGTTGACGTAACAGTGAAATCGTTGGGTGCAAAGCAAAAGGAAAAAAAAGGTGCAAAGTAAATGAACTGTGATCATACCAGCAGGCCTAGCAAAATTAGCTTTAATCTTGGGAATATTTATGAAGTATATGTGTAATTTTTCATGATAAAATTTCACCTACGGTTCAAGGTATACCAATAAAACACATTTCGATAAGAACACAGTTTGATTGGAATTACTTATCTACCAAGTGAACTTAAAGCAGAAAACTGATGAACTTCACAACCAAACAGAATGTTTTTGTCTCAAATTCTAGTTTCACATCTGCTTATTAGGACTGTCTCCTGAGTGAATTAATTATCATTAAGGAACCACACACATTGTATCCAGTCCCATTAAAAATATCTTTTAAAATAACCCTTCAGGTACCTTGGCAGACATGGCAAAATTAGTATTTAATATTTCTCTATTGAACTAATTAGGTTGAACATAAAATATGAAATACAGGATTTGTAAAAATATTTTCTAATTAAATTACACATAATTATAGTCTTTTTCAGCTATGTGTGCCTCTTAATATGGTACTTATACTCTCTCCTCTTCTATGAAAAATGTGAAATAATAGCAGGACCGATAAAGATTTTCTTGTATCCCTGAGCTGAAGAAAACTCATCTGTATTTAATGCATAATATTCCCTTTGTATTTGTCATTATGAACACATTTATAATATAGAAGTTGTGCTAGATTAGAGAGCGCATAAATATTTTCTATACATTATTCACTACAGTTTCCATGTGCCAGTCGTTTCAAGCCTCATTTTGGGTTTGTTAGAATCAATTTGACCTTTTTGAATCCCTCTGCCTCCGATTTACATCACAAATAATATAATCATATTGGCTAAATACACTTCCATTATATTAATTTTTAAAATAAAAACATTTATTTGCTGAAGACTGATGATAGGCATTAACTCTGCATCAAAGCAGAATGGTCATCAGCAATAAAAAGACGCAATAGCCCTGTGTATCTTCTTTCATTTTACTGGTCTTTTTTCCACCTGAGAAGCCATCTGCCAGTGGAGCTTTGCAGTGGAGTACCTACAACCCTCAGGACTATTAGATAAGCAACCATTTTCCTCCTATATAAATGTTCTTATTTCAGTAAGGACTATGAAAGTCCTCAAGAAAGCACTTGTTGAGAGCAAGATCCACTTGAGAGAGAGATTTTGGCAATGGAAGCAGAAAACATGCTATCACATATAATAAAGAACAACACAGGGAGTAAACTGACAAGATAAAAGAGAAAACTCAAAAAGGTTTGGAATTTTCCCAAAAAAGAGGCTTCTGCTTTACTAACAAGGTGAAATATAACTTGGAATAAGCATCTGCTAGTTATAAATGCCAGTAAAGAGAAAATTGAGTAATTAGGGTGTCCACAAAAAGGGTATAGAACAAATGTGGGAGAAGACAATGCTATTTTTTCTGATCCGGTAATACTCTATTTAAATTTACAGTTTCAGAAGTACCTGTTCCAGTGCTTTTGGTGCCTTAAGTGGCCATGCAAAGGATGTCCTTTGCATCCCATGGGAAGCAGAAGCCAAGGCAGTTTGGCTGGAAGAAGAACTGAAGCCCTCAAAAGTCCAGGCCAAAGGAACTAATTTCACAAGATGGAATGAGAGGGACTCTGGTAAAGATTGCTTGCTGACAATTCTACAGAATATTTAAATTATACAAAACAGCTTATAATGTTTTCACTGTGGCGAGTCTACAACCATTCCCATGGTATTGGTGAATTACCTTGTTTGCTCCTTCTGAAAACCAAAAAATTATATGGGGTATCTTACTTCAGACAGCAACCCCTTCTCTTCTGCCAAAACCATACCATCTCCATATATGTAAATATGTTTCCCCGACTGTGAAAATATCATATTACCAGAAGATCAACTTAATTGGGAAGATACATTGTCTATTTGATTGTAAATTCTTGGTGTTCTTTAAATACATAATTCCACCTAAAGTAAATGTAAAGTGGCAAGTGGAAAGATACCTTATGTGAAAAGATATTGTTGCCTTACAGAGCAGAGGAGGAGATAAAAACCTACTGTATATGTAGAAGGTGATGTTCTGGTACTATCGTTATCTAATGTAACCAAGAAGCAGAAAGCAGGGGTGAAGATGAAAATCCCACACTCAGAAAATTTTCCCTCTTCTGATGACTCTAGCCTGCTCTAATTTCAGTAAAGCTTTTACTATGAGAAAGTAGGGTTAGGGAAGAAAAGAAAAACAAGAAAAAGCAACACAGCAAAAGAAAAAAAATAACTTTCAAAAACTGCAAAATAATTTACTTTTCATTTTTGCAACAGATTCTGTAAATCTAGCCAAATTCTGTGCTTAGTTAAAAGCAGATAAAAATTGATGCTAGTAACCAGGCAAGATACTGCGAAATTGAAGCCAAACAATGAATTCATACAAAAATCACGGGATATGCTTTGTGAATGATAACACTGTGGAATAATTTGGGATGATTTATCACCAAAATAATTTATCACAAAATGGTCTTTCTAGAATGTATCAAATAATAGTGGTTACTCCTACTGAGGCAGTAGAGTTGAACTTCCTCAATGGTTATTTTCTGCGGTTAGGGGAAAATGTTTGTGAATGCTATCAGTAGCTCATGCAGGCTATCAAGTACCTCACTGCATTCTGATATTTCATGACAGCAGAATTTAAATTAATCCTCCTGAGTGTGCTTGACGTTAAATTTTATTACTGCTATCAACCTGACATTAACAATGCCACTAAGCTTTTTGAGATTTTGTGAACTATGTTTTATGCCGCTAATCCAAGATGTTACACTAAAACTTTCAAATTTTGATGGTGATATATTTTAATAGAAAAGAAATTCAAATGGTCAAAGTAACCTTAAGGTAAGAGCTACTTTCTGTGTTTTCCTTACCCTCTCTTTTGCCAATATTTCTACACTAAGTTCCTTACAGATTATTCTTTCTTTTGGCAGTTAAACTGAGCTTGCTTCTCTAAAATAATGACAGGTAAACTAAAAAGATATTCCTCTTTCAAACAAGTGTGTCTGGAAGCTGACACTACTGGTAACCACTGAATCCCCATTTACATCTGCAGTTGTGGAGAGCTCTGCTCAGCACTGAGTTGTTCCACATGGATGATGCAAACCCGTGTAGCTGCTGTGGCTGTCTGCTGGCAGTTGAGAAGGGAGCATGCAAGCCTCTAGAAACACAGCAAAGAGAAGGAAACCTCCAGCGTAACATGCTGTAGGAGACGGTCTGAGCATGCTCCTATATGCATATGCACATAGTACCTCCTGGTCAATTTTAGCACTTGCTGTGTCACTGAGATTTAAATAGGAGACTTTGTGAGGACTGTCAGGATTTTGCTCTACTCCCAACTCATGCCAACAAAAGGCAAGGCTTAGGCCTCAATTAAGAAAACACTTTCTAAAACTTCTATTTTAACTACATCTCCTAAGTTAACAATTTGTTCCACGTTAAATGACAGATTATTTGCTGCTGTGCAAGAAAACACAATAAAGGTTCGCAGAAATCCCATAGGGTAAGCTCATAAAAGTTTCTGTCCCCAAAATGTGCATCAAAAAAATCCCAGAACCATGGGTTTTATTTCATTCACTAAAGTTAGCATTTTTAAGCAAAAAGCAACCTACCAGATGCATTAAAAAAATGAAACATGGCTCTCAAGTTGCAGAGACTACTATGGTCACTAGTGTCCTGTTTTCCCAACTAATCCATAAAATTTCTACAGGTATTAATGAGAGCAGAGCAATATTGAATATGGTCTCATCTCTACCTACAAGCATAAAGGCAGCCAGCCTAGGTCAGGGTCTTGTATCTGACAGTGGCCAAAAGGGACGTGCATAGAAGAGATCACAGCAGGGTCACTCTATAAAATACAACTCCCAGTGCTTTCCATTCTGCAAATGAGGGATCTTCTGCAGCTGCGGCAAACATGGTTTTTACACACATGATGGATGTAGCAAGAATTTCTCTTCTGGGCCCTCTTCCAGTCTCTCCTGGATTCCACGCAAAGTTTTAGTATCCACAGCAGCTGTCAGAAAGGCCTTCCCTAGCTTAATCAGGTATTCTGTGAAATCCTCCATAAATGAGTCAGGTGCTAATTTCATTTGTTGCTTCATATTTCCTGTATCTGAAAATGTGGAGATCTACTACCTCCTTACAAAACATGTGATTTTACACAATTCTATCATATCAGCTCTTTAGCAGTCCTTATTCCAGACTGAAGAACCTTATTCAATGTTTGTTTAATTGGGGAAAACTGTTGCATACTTTTCCAGACTACCTTAGAACTTAGAAACCTGATCTTAATCCACTGACACCACAGCATGTAGTCACTTGAGTGTCTGCAGAGCTAGAAATACAATGTTTAAAAGAATGGTTAAAAGTTACAGTTTAACATTTGGTACATCCAAAGTTTCGAGTATCTTCAGTCCTCCACAGAATCAAGACAAATTTGTAGTAGTGTAAAAAAAATTAAACTAAACTCCAAAATGGGTGAGGCTTATTCACAGCAATGCAAGTTACTGGATATGGCATCTCAGAAATCTCTTAACATGATTAAAATAGAATTCAGTACAATAGAAAAAAATCATAAGTAAGGAGGGGTTAATTTTCTTGGTGCACAAAACAGACTGAAGCTAAATGATCTTTACACTATTTTTTTTTCAGTTTCATTGTTCTTACACCAATAGTAAAATTAAATAAAGTAGTTACTATTGCTATTTCACAAGTTAGTATGACTGCCTGGCTCTTTAAATTAATTTAACTTTGAAGGACAGCAGATAAAAATCTTTTCAGTTCTGACCACAGTTTTGATTATGAAACCCACTTAAAGTGGCCTCACAAACCGAAACATTAATATGAAAAAAAAATAATTTTACTTCTCTTGGGTCATGATCTCTGATGTGGATCTTTAAAAAATGAGTAGCACTTTCAAGGTGTAACCCAAGACAAATTGAAATCTTGAAAACTTTTCAAAATACACAGTAAACTAGATATATTTCTCCATTTGATGAATATGGAAAACACGAAGCAAAGTTTTAAATCTGGAGACTAACACAAAAAGAATATATAGGGTTAATATTGGTGTAGACAGCAGGTAGTAGGTGAATAGTCTTGCAAAAACCTGACACATACCCCAACTGTGAGCAATTTCATAATGACTTCACTATTCACCGTATTCAATTATTATTCACTTTGCGCTGAATGCATGAATGTTGCCTAATTATTAAGAAAGCAAAAAGACAAGCAGTACACAACATCAGTTGATTATATTTTATATATCCAGTTGCATTCTTTACATAAATATAAATTGTTTAATTGGCTAATTCAGTAGGCCTTTATGTGCCATTGCTGCAAAGGTGATCAACAGCAACCTTCTTGCCAATTACATGACAGGAGAACAGAACAGGCTGCAGATGAAGCATTAATCACTTCAGTTTATTCTTTTGTCCAGTCTGTGTTCAGGAGAAAAAACTAGGAAGTTAAATATAACCTTCTGAACTTATTTAAATAATACCACGTATAATTTGACATGATAAGCAGTAGTCCCTATTTCAATTTAAAACTGCCTTTCTTGAAACTAAGGTTTGAAATGTTCGTGTATTTTCTTGCTGCACATTCTGCACAACAGCCTCTCTCTGAGGTTACACTTACATATGCAGAGGAGTATATATATTAGAGAAAAAAATATTAGCAATACTATCTTATGTATTAAAACAATCAACTGTTAATAAAGGGTTTTTAAAAAAAAAGACTAACAACATTTTATGATGGCAGATGATCTGATGACATGTTGGCTTGGCTGCAGGCATCCTATGAAGTGTGGCAAGGGAACAAGAACTGAAGGTAGTAGAAAAATGATGTACTTTCCCATCAGGGACAAAACGAAAAAGGCAGTTGTCCATAAAGCAGTAGTAGACTGTCTGAACTATACTAGCTTTGCATTAGTAGTTTTCCAAATCTGTTTGCTTGCTCATCATTATAGATGACGGAACAGTGCTATGATGCAGCCAACCAGGAGTAGTGAAGTTGAGAAAATGTGTGCCTGAACATGTATCAATGCCACGATGTGACAGCAAAATTTTCAGAGCAAATTAAATGACTGGAACTATGCAATCTATCCACTTCTGTTTTTCCTATTTTGATTAGTAAACTTCTGCCATGTTTAATGCGAAACAGAACACTTCTGTCATCTCTGAGGGATATGGATATTCTCTTTCCTTGAATATATTTTCTGTTCTTGGAAAAAGTCAGTATTCCAGCAAAGGCACATTCATTTCTTAATTTACATTTATTTTTCTGCAAATACAAAGATTGGACTTTGGACTAATGATACAAAATGTCTGAATGCCAGAACATTAGACAGGTCATTTTGAGTGAAAGAGTGCTGCCAAGTAAGTGCCTACTTCTAATAGAAGACCAGACATAAATTCTTAGTGAAGGTCTAGTTGCATATTCGTTAACAAATTAATTTAGGCATATTTAGTAGAAAGATTTTGAAACAAACTCATCCACAGCTCTCCACCTGCCTATCAATGCCAGAGGAATGCGCCTACATGCTGACTCCTGCATTTTACAGCATGACATCATGATGAAAAGAAAAATTTATCAAAGGGCAGCCCACTCCTAGGTAGTAAGTGCCAGCAGAGAGATCAGAAGCATCTGGGGATGGTAACACCTTAAGCTGTTGCGCCACAACCTGCCAGAACCCATTTGTCAAGAGTCTGGAGGGAGCAGGAAGCTGCCGTCATCTCTCCAGATGCAGGTCAGACGACAAGTGTACAGTTCCATGGGCCCGAGGGATGTAGCGTTCTTTTCAAGGCTGTTTTTCTCCTTCAAACTCTTGGCTTGCAATGTCAGTTGTAACTAAAAGCCAAAGTTAAAGATTAAGTCCCAGTAAAAGGGCTTCTCTCAGCCAGATTCCTACCTCCACCTCTAAAATAGAAAAGGAAAGCTAATGCAATCCATAATAGGTCACTCATCTCTTCCCTCAGAACTATTTTAATTAACTTTCATGAAGCAGAGCTGGTTTTAGGGGACCAGCTGGGAGCAGACTGCAGCCTGGCAGCAGGGCACATCCTCCCCATCGCTGCCCTTGCGCTCCAGAGCAGCAGGGAAGCAGCCAGGGAAGGAGGCCAAGCCCTGTAGCCCTGCCGGGGCCCAGGGGCAGGAAGCACCTCCAGAGCTGCCTGAGGAGCAGAGAGTGAATGGGACCAGCCAGGAAACACCAACCACCACTTTGAACAATCCACTTCACCAAACTGTCTAAACCAGCATCTTAAAGTCCCCAGACACAAATTTATGAAAATATAGTTTAAGGGTGTGAATATTTTAGAGGAACTGAAGTAGAAATCTCCATAAATGCTCTCTTCTTTTGATGGATTGCATGTTTGTTGTTTATTTTTTTTAAATCAACACCTGTTAAGAATTCTCTGAGAAAAGCAGGAAAATTATAGCAGATTTATTGTCAGAAATCAGAGGATGTCCACTTCAGATTCAGAATGATTGCCTATCATGCTACTGGGCAAGTAAGATAGATTGCTTTCTTATCATATATAGAACAGTAAATTAATATTGCAGCACTTTAAATGCAAATTTTGTAAAACACACTTTAACGTACAAGGAGTATTCACAAGCTCTATTCTGAAGTTATACCCCTGTAAGCAAAGATAAAAAGGAGATAAAAAGAAAATAAATTACTTCTAGGCTAGCTGTCCTTTTTTGAAACCATTTATCTTGTAAATCTACACCCTTAGATCACTTGAATTTATGCACTACAGATTTAGGAAGTACTAGATGTTTAAAAGTCTGTTTCACTAGCACTATTAGCCACATACACAAAGAGGTTCCCTGGTTTTGTTACCCTAATGCCTTCATGACAAACAGGAGGAAGAGACAGAATGACTGGTCACAGATCTGGCACAAATGACTAACTTTTAAATCACACCACTTCACATCATTGTATTTTTATTTTCCAAAGGGCACCTATTGTACAAATAGGAACTTTAAGGATGATTGTACAGAGAAGGTAACTGAACAAATACTTGCCAAGTGATAAGAAATTAGGTTGCTTGACTTAATAAAGCTACCAACTACAATTCTGTAATACAAAACCAAACAAAGTAAGCCTGAAATTTGCAACACAGCAGATTAATAATAAGGTGAATTAGCAAAGCAGGTTTTGTAGCAAACTATAGCTAATAACTAGAGCTAACTAATATAATAACTATAGCTAATGCAATTATTATCTGTGTGCAATAAAAACATCAGCAAATGAGCTGCTGAAATACACATGTACCTATGTGTACATGCATCCATCAACAGAACGAGAGCTTACCATTCTTGGCTTCCTACTCCAGTGAATGCCTTTAATACCAGCCAGGACTGATGGCACTCACCAGCACACAGGCACTCTAATGCATCTGTTCAGAGTAGCAGAGCAGTAGCACACAGACTGGAACAGTACCTACTTTATTCTATACCTCTTTGGCCCAAAAAACATGTCTGGAAACTACTCTGACCTACAATAGATGACAAGTCCCTGCTCTTTTCTCCCACTCTTCTTTTTGTATCAAACAGCTAAAATCAGAGGTCAAAGACACTACAGATACATTTCCACCACAGGGACCATGGGGTGAGGGAGCAGCTTTGAAGTCAATGTGAAGTTCTTTTCCTTTAACAGGGTAGGCAGAATTTGCAGCCAGCCAAAACAAGCCAGATCTTGTGTGTCAGGTGCAATAAACTTGCCTTAAATTACTAGAAGTATAATGTAACAGGAAGAAAAATAAATGTCTGGACTGGAAAATGACAAAACCAAAGAGCCTTCAGTGTAGAATGTGTAAAGTGTATTGGAAGGCTTAAAGCAAAAGGACCAATTATTTTAGTTTTTAATAAATCCATTACTTTGGGGATTGAAGAATGGATACAAACACATGTTTATACAGAGACACTACTGCAGAACTATGAATATATATCACTATAGTAGAAATAGTTATACTGGAGTTGCTTGTACTCAGAGAGTATGCAAACATACAGTACTTAATGTGCAGTGTTTTTTTATTGTAAATTGAGGAGTGATTCAAATCAGAATTAAAATTTGGTGCATTATCTGACACTTGTGATTGGTATTACAAAAAAGAATAATCTTCATGGATTAGTTAAGCAAAAAGCCAGCAGCCTGAAGTAGCAAACAGTGTCATAGAGAAACTGAGGAAATAAATGTTTTATCAGGTGAGCCATTTCTTTTATATTTACAATCCAACTCAACTTCAATTTAGCTTGTGAAGTACAGGTGAAGTTATAAAGGCCCACTCTGAGAGATGCAATAAGCCAAAAAATTGTAACAAATTCAGAAGAGAGATAACTATCCAAATTGTCACTCCAAAGAGCTAGATAGTTTCAGAGGAGAATGAGGGAGAGAACACGGACAACTACAGTAGCAGGCCAGGTCCACTGCTGGAGGCTCTCCTGGTCTCTGTTACTCCTCTGCTTGCTGGCCTTCATTTAGTTACACTGCTTTCATGTTTCAGCCTGGTCTTGTGAAAGCTGTGGGCTCCAGGAGAAGGGGTGACACAAACTACCACCGCACTCAGAATGCTCTTGTGCATACAATCTTCTTTCAGGTAAGAAAGGAAAACTACTTCACACCAGTGTTATGAAAATTCCCTTCCCTAACTATTATATCAAGCAGTCTTTAGAGCATGAAAGTGTATTTAGTTGTTAATATACATATTAATTCACATTATACACTGTCATGTAATGAAGTAGTGGAATTTTACTGGAGACTTTGGTATTGTTCATGCTAAAGTCAAACAAACTGAAAAACAGCCTAGTGCTGGAAATAAGGACTTTGCTTCTTGGAGGCTTAGAGCTGTCCATGAAGGATAAAGACACCCCTGAACAACCACAATAACGCCATCATCCTAGACACTTTTGCACATCTTTGAAACCTTCCCAGTATCATCTGGCACCATAGATAAGTAACTATAGCAAGACTGACTCCAGGCACATTTGGATCAATAGACAAACAGCGAGAATGCTGCAGAAATAGAATTGCTTTGCAAAGTTTTACTGTGATTAGCAATCACTAGCGTGAGGGCTAGTGTTTAGTCGTATCATGTTGTACCTGAACATCTGAATGTGTAAAACCACATTTGGGGTGCCCCAGTTTGGCTGGGACACCTCATGTGCAAGATTAAATATTTACTCTTGTAATTTTGTACTTTGTGGCCTAGCCTGTGGCATCAATTGGCAAGAGGAGAGTGAATTTTTGTGACAACAGCCATAGTTGTACCTGCTTCACAAGGAGGGAAAACCCACCACGGGGAGCAGATGCTTCCCATCTTCTATGCCTGAAGGCTGCAAACGAGCTTCCTCCCAGGTAGCAGGCAGGTTCACAATATCACAGTTATCAGTATAAGGGGAAAGTACTCTCCAGGAGCATGGGTGATATTACAGATCCGAGTGTTTGCCCACGATCATGGAATTAATGTGTGAAAAATATGATTCCTATTTCCACTCACAGGAAAAAGTACTTCGAAGGGATTATTCACGCAGACTGAAAATAACCAATGTTTAAAAGTTTATTTTTAATTCACACTACCTGTGTTCATTTTTCAGTTTTTATTTACAAAAGAATAAAAGCACCAGTAAATACTTGCTTAGAGTTCATGAAAGTGGTTTCATCAGGCCAGTTAACCACAGCTAACCTAGTTTGCTTACTTCAGCCATCTACTTTATTTACACAACACCAAAGCCTTTTTTAAACCCTTGGAATATGTTAAGTAATTTTGTTACAAAGTGTCCTTAGACAGAATTTGCAGAAGCCATTTTTGAAAACAGGATATTTCTTTCCTATGTTACTTTCCTGGAGATACTAAGCAGGATAGATTCACAATATTGATACATAAAGTATCGTGAAAGCTTTTTAATCACAGTGCAAAAAAAATACTAATTAAAAAAGATTTATACTTTTTTCAACCCAGCCTGAAGCAAGGTGAACAGCTGGACTGCAAGTCCAATGAAGTGTGCTATATTATGTATTAATTGCTATTTTAAAAATAAATATGATAAGATTTGAACAATATGGTACATTTAAAGAACATGGTTTTGCTGGAGAGTACAAAACAAGAAATAATTCACTTATACAGAATCATAGCATACTTTGGGTTGGGTGGGACCTTTAAAAGATCTAGTCCACCCCTCCTGCAGTGAGCAGACATCTTTAGCTAGATCAGGCTGCTCAGAACTACATCCAACCTGATCTTGAATGTTTCCAGGGATGGGGTATCTACTACCTCTCTGGACAACCCGTTCCAGTGTTTTACCACCCTCATCATAATAATTTCTTCCTTATATCTAGTCTGAATCTACACTCTTTTAATTTAAAACCATTGTCCCTTGTCCTATTGCTACAGGGCCTACTAAAAAGTTTATTCTGATCTTTATTATAAGCACCCTTTAAGTATCAAAAGGCTGCTATAAGGAGCCTTCTCTTCTCCCGGCTGAACATCTTCAACTCTCTTGGCCTTTCCTCACAGGAGAGGTGTTCCACCCCCCTGATCATTTTTGTGGCCCTCCTCTGGACCTGCTCGAACCATGTCCTTCCCATGCTGAGGACTCCAGTGCTGGATGCAGTACCCCAGGTGGGGTTTCACCAGAGGAGAGTAGACCTCCCTTGATCTGCTGGCCACGCTTCTTTTGATGCAGCCCATACCTACATATATTTTTCCTTTTTTGTTACATAGGAGTAACACGTAGTACTACTGGGTGATTCAAAGTGACATTCCCACTGGTCTGAATTGGTTCTTAGTGAATGAAATCTAAGTGCTACTATAAAGAGACAACCACGCTTTTAATATCGTCTCAGAAAGTATGACTGAATCCAGTTACCTAAGAATGGAAGCAAGAGCTGTAGTCTTTTGGTTAGATTACTTCGTTCAAAAGCACTAATTCTGTAACTCCTATTTGTTCGGACAGTTGTTTCTCAATCACTTCATTTAGAGAATACACATATATTTAGGTTGAGTTCAGGTGTAAAGACTGAAACACAAACCACGCAACTGCTGCATCACATTTTGAAACTAAGTGCATAAACACTGTCTTTGACACCATAAAACTGTGCAGAGGCTGAAAAATCCTTTGCAAAATGGGGACTGTAATTTTAATATCTGTATTTGTCCCCTATACATTGTCTCATTTTTGTGATACACTTAATGCAAGACAGAGTCATAAAATGAATGCTACTTTACAAGAGTGCTTAAACCCCCACCTGAGTCTAAGCTTAACAAGAAGCAAGAAAAATAATGGTATGCTCAATAGAATAACTCCAATTATTAATTGTAAGAACATAGCTTTTTACAACGGCACATTTAGTGCATTAACTAGGATGCCATTACTGTTTTGTTGTCTTGAAATTCACTTGAATCATTAGCAGTATGACTTGCACAAATATCAAACAACTTTTCATTTTTGAAACAACTGATTTTAGTGAGCTTAGCACATGTAAGAAAAGAGGTTAACGCAGTAAGGAGGAACTTCTTCCATGTGAAGGCACTGCTGCCTCGCTAGACAGATTACTTTGCTGCCTTCAACTATAATGCCTATGTTAATCATTATAGTCTTAAGACGTCCTGGGATGATCAAATTTGGGTAAAATCTTGTATTAGCTGGTGGGCAAGGTATACTTTCTTCATCTGAAATAAATGTTAGAGATAATTAAGCTTCCTGAACTGAGCATTTGAGAACAATATGAACCACTGTCTCAATTACAACCTGTAAAAACTGACCAGAGGTGGAGCTGCATGGGCTTTTGCTGGAGGTTGAATGCTGCCTTAAGGATCCAGGCATAGTTTGACATTGCTCTGATATTGTAGTCTTTGGCTAAGGATATTCTGAGAAAAGCATAAACCGTGTGCTTCCCATAGCCCTGATAAAACTTCTTTGCTTGCAGCTGGGACTGTGCACTCTGGCCTACAGTATTGATTTGTCCTCTCTGGCATCCTTCCTGGAGACACGGGCTCTTTCTGAAAATCCTTCAAGAAAAGATGACCTTAGGTACTGGCTCACACTTTCTTCAGCAGTCTAATCACTCTTTCCCAGAGCTGCATGCTTGTGGACACCGCATTTATAGCTTACCTCTCTCGAGACATGCGCGCACACACAAAAGTTAAGCAAATGGACATTTTGGGCACTATACAGAGCCCTCTAGAAATCATTCTCCCTGTATTTCAAGCAGTACAGCATACGAACAGCTCTAGACAAAGCAGCGAAACACCTACTTCGCCATTTCCCTGCAGGTGTTTCACTATTTCCCAATTGAATAAGGTTCAGAAAGCTGGATCCCAGTCTATACCTAAGCTATAAAGCTTTTTTCTCCTCTCTTCTCAGCTGCCAGTTTTTGCTGTGATTTGTTATGCAATTACAAGCACTCACCTGCCTTCTTTTGTCCATGCTTTCTGTGCCTTCTCTTTCTTCCAAGGTCTATTTTCATAGCTGAGTCCCCTGACTAGCCTAACTGAGCAATCAATACTTGCTTTTGTTACTTCTCCCTGAGGATGGAACTTGAAAAGTTGATTTGTACAAGAGAATTGACATCCTTTTGTCCACTGAAATTCCATCTGAAACAGGATCAAAGTTTAAAAACTAAACCAAAGCAACTCCACCCTCCCCCAAAGCTTAGTAATAGTATCCATCTCAAAAATTTATCCTGACACTGTCTTGCAGTTTTTATCCGATCAGAGGGGCAAAACACAGCAGGGGATGCAACCTGCCCTTTTAATGGATCTGTTAAGAGAAATTTGCATGCTGACCCAGAGAGACCCGGGCAATCATCAGTACTGAGCAGAATAACAATTCTTAAGATTGCCACAGTAGCTGAGAAAGTAAAAGTAGAACAATTCTGTGGAAAATAATTGACTACAGAGAAACTTGTAATTATTGAAAAATGTCTTCCTCATTGTTGAGATTTACAAGATTTGAAATAAAGTGGTGCCAGAGAAACTTGAATTTTTCGCAAAAAGCATCCTGGCAACCCTGAAGACTGCCAACAGCTTGAGTCAAGAAAACCCCAAAGGGTAATGATATGATTGAAAAGAGACTCTTACCATTCAATGCCTCAAACAATACAGTATCGGTGCTTATCATGTTTAACTGAAAAAGGTACTTGAATTTGGCTAAAACATATTTTTAGAAACTGTAACTATCTGAAACACTGTTCAAGCTCTTAGATCTGCTTCTGTGCATGTTACTTCGCGTTTTTCAGTGTATGACAAAAATCAATTTATTAATATTTTCAGATAATTCTTTAAATCTGTCTATTTTCTGCAGTATTTAAAATAACAGCATATAAAAGCCAAGCACTGTAATTTACAAAGTTAAATACATAGCTGCAATATGAAATTACATAACTGTGTTACATATAGTACACTACTTAGAATTGTCCATGATTGAACATGCTCATTTAAGATAAACAGCTGATTAAAATATGATCCTCAGCGAGAATTCTCGAACTCTGACTGGGAACTTCACAGAGCTGCAGTGAAGCCAGCTGAGATCTGAATTAAAAAGGGATAAAGAAAAACCCCTGAAGTGATGCATACAATAGACATGCTACTACAGTTTTCATTTTTCTACTACAGTTTTCGTTCTCTTAAAGCACTTTTTTTGGTGTAAATTTGGAGCAACTGATATCAGTGTGGTAATCAGCTACCCATGCCTATGTCTCCTTGAATCCCTGTCTAGCTCCATTATTTTACATAAAAATGGTGACTCCTTCCAGTTTGTACTTCTATGAGAATTCTCAGCAAGTCCAAGGCTGTTAATAACAATACCTAAAGAGAAGTCCTCAGTGTCCACCTATCTCCCTAAGCATTGGCAATCATTTTCTCACCCACACAGATTTCTATGAACTGTTTATTTTGCCACAGTTGCAATCTTCCATACACATAATTCTGTACAATGCTAAGAACAGATCAGCTTACTCTTGCTTAGAGCCAGCTGTAAGAGTAAGCGTCCTAGCCACTGAAGGGAAGAATCAATTATTTCGTTGAGGTAAAATGCCACCGAATTCTTGATACATTTTCCCAAGAGAGGCACAACTTATCACTTTTTATGATAATACAACATAATTCCTATGTCCTTCTTGCAAAGTTAATGGATATAGTGTGCCTTGACTGACATTGCAAGCCATTTTCTCTCTCCTTTTTAAAATAAAGCTTGAAGAATACAGATTTTTTAGATCCCATGACAGAACTCTTCTAATCTGTGGTGACATTCTTCCCAAGGTTCAGTAAACATGTGAACAGAAGCATAATCGATTTTGCTCTCCTGTACATTAATGGACTTTCAATAGTATTCTACAAAACAATTAACAGCTTCTTTATTCCAAACAAAAATTAGCATTTTAGCTTCAAGACTGTCACACTACTAAAATGAAAGTAATCCCCTCTCCATCCAAACAGCAGAAACTTTTTTCACTTTTGTTCAATGCCCAAACTTGACGAACAATGACACAGTAATGATTGCTCCAGTGTTTCACAACTTTAATGTGGATTTAAATATTTCTAAAAGCATAGTAAAATTCATAATTCTGCTGCAATCTATTAGAAATTATTTCTAGTTATTTTAGAGATATAATTCACAGCAAAAAGAAAACCCTTTCTTTCGATGCTAGACCTACTCCCATAAGAAGTAGGTTGTCAAAGTATCTCTTACTGTATTTGCTTCAATATTGGAACAAAAATGCCACTTTCTTTAGAGGAACAATGATCTACTCTACAGATCCACTAGCACGCTGAGTTCACTGTAACACAACTATTGATGAGAGCTGTTTGTGCTCATTCTTTGCCCTTTCATATTCAGTTATTTTTCCCCTGAATCTTATACAAGAGCCTACTGTTGTTTTTTCTGACAATTGCACGCTTTGTCATTGGATATAAAGTTCTGCTATTTTTAAGACACTAAATAAATTGAGCCCTCCATCCTACTAGAAAGTGTATGATCTTTTATTTGGGATTACATTTCCAGGATTTATTTGCTCTATCTTTGAGTCCCAACTCAACTGCCAATAACAAAATTTGATGGTCCATGGCAATAGGGCTGTAAAAATCCATTCTTCTGAATAGCAGTGACAAATGTAAAACGGTTTATAACCACTTCATCATCTAACACAAGAATTGTTTTTATGAAAAATAATTACATTTCGCAGCAAAAATAGCTTCCTCTCTTTCTAGGGTAAAAGTGTAATTTTCCAATTATGAACTTAATAACCAACTGTAAACCAGTAAGGCTGTATTCCCAAGCCTAAAGAAAATTCTATCTGGCTGCACACAGAAGAATGAAAATTAACTTTTTTTTTCTTAAAGTGATTCTTTTCTTCAGTCATATGCCAAAACCAAACTAGCAATAAGCATGTGAATTGTACTTTAGCAGTGGAAAAACCCCCACCTTATCAAGAGTAGTAGCAATGACTCATTGTAAAGAGACATAACTCAGGATAACCCAGATAACCCTGGGGAACTGTGTGAAAGATTTTAAAAATCCCCTTTTAAAGCAACAGCAGGCAGGCTGCAAAAGCAGCAAGCAACCTAATCCTAGCATTCACCCTCACAGGCTCCAAAATACTTTGGACAGGCTGTTCCTTCCAGCTGCTAGAGGCAAGTAGAGCTTCAAATTCATAAGATACTTTGTATTCAGAGACTGATATGGAAGGCAAAAATCCTTTACAAAAATCTGAGCGGCAATGAAGGAAAGTTGCTAACTGGGCATTTCCCTAAAATGTCTTATTAGTACAGATAACACCTTATTTTTCAGTAATTTTAAGTAGCTGGTTAGTTATCTGACTGGTCTGATGCATACATGAAGCTCTTTTTGCAATAACTGAATTCACTGTTTTATTACCGACTTGTTTGTTTTTAATTTATCCTGGTAATAGAATTTATTTTATTCTCTCCAGAGCAGGTGATACTCATGAGGACATGGTGCAAAACACCTACCAGCAAGTAGAGAACGTTACTAATCAATCTTTGCATCCCATACATTACATTATGAAGTAGCGAGTGAATTTTCTGTCCTTTTAGAGAAATTTGTTCCTTCTGATGAAATCTGATGACACTTGAATCCACATGACCTCACATTGGATTATCTACACCCCTTCAGTGTAGTTTCCTGTGCTAAACTAAGTAAGTTTGACCAGTTAAAAATACCATATGGATACTAGTGAGGAGATCCTAAACAGTGAGGGCTATTCAAGTCTATCCCGAACAAGTCAAAACAATAACTACAAAAACTGGAAATATCAATTTAGGTGTAACAATGGCATATCACTAAGTGAAATATATGTCTGTAAAAGGTTTGTTTGAATTGCCACTGTTATTTCTACTATTTTTCTTTTTTAATCCAGGTGCTCAGTCTGACTCAAAAAGCGATTTAATTAGACATTAATTAGAATTTAGACATTAAACAACAACTGTACAGAGAACTGTAAATAATACACTTTATCTAGTCCATAGTAAATACATATAAGCACTCCCTATTGGGCTTCCAGACAATCAGTTAGGTAACAATTTTATCTATCATAAGAGTGCCAGGGAACTATATTTTTCTGTCACATGCAAGGAAAGTAATCTGTAAAATGATGTCATCCAAAGTTTCAGAACACCTTCATGATCTGCAAGGCAGCCCCAGAGGTACTGAACTGGTAAACAAGGATGGATGTGAAATGAAAGAAAAAAAACCAACAAAACAAAACCCAAGAAAACAAATACACATCAAGAATCAAAAAAACATTTTAATCCACATTTTTATAATCTGCTGCCTTCCTGGGCAATTGGTACTTAAATATATATTGTCATAAATCACATGACAGCCAGATGCCAACATCTACTGCAATGCTAGTAACAGTCTGCTTAAACATTTGCTTGTTCTCAGAAGCATTTGCTTTTGTACCTGATGTATTCATCAACCTACTATCTTTCCCACCTCCCTCCCTCTCAAATATGCAGAAATACTGGAGAACTATCAGCACTTTTGATGGCACTTTTGGCATCTTATTGAAATCACAATATTTTTGAAATGCTCAAATGTGAGTTTGAGTTGTCTGAGTGTATGTTAATATTGATTCTCTTTCGCCTCTGCTACAGTGATCAATCCTCATCTATTTTATAGGTCTCTGACAGCGCTTTCCTTGATAATTACAGATATATTCAAAACAATTTCTCTTTGCTTGTTTACACTATATAAATGGAGTTTCTCTGTGATACATAATGAAGTACACACAGTTGTCATTGCCTGAAATGCTTCTATTATAAACACAGCAAAGCAGCAGCATCATTGCAGTAGTTGTAATATCACTGCAGCAATCATCACAACCATTTGAAGTTAAAAGTTTAGTATTCTGGAAAAAAGACCTAAATTAGATTTCTATAAAGTAATTTGCATGTTTCATTACATTTTTTTACTTATGAGCACTTCTAATCATTTCCACATCTGACTTAAAGCCAATGACTTTGTTCTGTTTCAGCAATGATCGCACAGGTAGACAAGAAACCCTCTGAATTTGAAGATCTGCCAGATCATCAAAACATAAATAAAGACTTATCCAAGCAACAGTTAATTGCCTCATTCCCTCTTCTGTAAAGCTTATTCATGTAACATCTATTACCTAGAATCTGAGACAGAAACAAAAAACCAGACAGGATGCTGAAGATTCCACAAATTAGATACTAACTTATTCCTCTAATTATGTATTTAGTAATGTATAGCCTATTTATAAACAATATTCCACAAAAATAAAAAAAAATTCTAATGAGGAAATGATTCTTTAAGCACAGCTCAGTCTAGCGTGCCAGCTATGGAATATCAAACATTTAAGACCCACAATCTGGAAAACCTGATGAGAAGAGAAAGGAGGAGCGAGAAGGCCGTACTCTTCCCATCCTCTTGCAAAACAAGAAATGCAGAAAATAAGGTGGCAGGGCTTTTTGCTCAGGCAGAAAAGGAGGAATTGAAACAGTCTAGGAGCAACCTGCAAGATCAGATCTTGGTGCTCTGTGGTTTCACATTTATATTCATGACCCGAAGGAAACTAAATCATCACTGATAACAATTACAGCTTCAACAGAGATGGAAGAAATGGAAAACACTGAATTGCCTAGGTAAAGCAACCTGAACTTCTTGATAAGTGCAAGCAAACAGCAAGACTGGAATATGAAGAAACACAAAGTTTTAAATGGAAGATATAAAAATGCAGGCTGTACTTTCAGAATAACACGAAAATCTGATTTGGCAGGGAAGGCTCATAAATGTGCCACAACAACCAGCTGAACAAATGCACCTTACATGACAATAGTTAAAACCTTAAAAGCTTACAAGAACACTCAAGGAACTTGAATTATTTTGCTTTCAAAGAGAAAGTTAATGGAAAAACACTAAGCATGGAAGGTTAATGGTAAACACAAAGTATCAACAGAGAATGAGCATTTAACTATACTTTTAAAAACTTTAACTATAAAATAGCAGTAGTGTATTTCTACTGTATTTTAACTACAGTAGTAAGATAGAATAAAATGTAGTATCTGGAAGTTAAATAAATCCAGACTGCAATTTACCTGAAGGATAACTGATTGCTGAGACAAGTAGCCAAGGACTGTGGTTGTCCCCTTCATTAATTTGTTTCAACCAAAAGTCAATCTTTTCAAGCAGACATGCCTTAGCTCAAACAGGAATGAACTCAGAAAAGTCTTAATGTCATGCGACAGGCAGAAGGTCACACTTGATGATCACAGTTGTCCCTCCTGACCTATTGATCTATGAATGAATGTTACATTAACATCTTGGAGGCCTGCATTTTATTTATTAATACTGTGAGTATTCTGCATCAAATGAAACTAAAGCAATGTGTCGTAGTACGGCATTTGACTTGAAAAGGACAAAGCAGAAAACCCAACTATCATTACCTTGTGACATGCACACATGCTTAAATCTGTAGCTACAAAAAGTTTTCATTATTTTTCTGCTTAATTCATCGAGTCCCAAATGATTTATTGGTCTTTGAATCTTAAAAGAAATAGCTATATTTAAAATACACTCTCATTAACTACCAAAGGAGAATATAAAGATCAGTATTTAGAACTGATGACAACAGAATCCAGCATGATCCAAGAGAGATCTGAGATTGTGTGAGCAATGTGCAGGTTTTACTTCTCATTGCATTAGTACTAGAAACAATGATAATTTTTATGGTACATTTTTGAGTTTCATGTTTAATACAGCTTACAAAAGAAGTTCAATATTACTCCCTGATGTATTACTATTCTGCCAGTGTACAGCTGCCAACAGTAGTTAAATCTGATTAAAGCCCCCTGCCGAGTTAATCAATCTGATAATGTCAGACATTATTAAGGAAGCACACATGATACGGTCACACTGTCTATTATCAGTGGCATGTACACCAGTGCCTTTGTCTTCACAGAGCACCGAAGCTACTTAAAATAGATAAGCATAAAAAGGATAAAAGGCATTATAAACTTTCAGTCTCAAACATTTGTAT
>NW_010187803.1:36104-38095 GCF_000695765.1 Mesitornis unicolor | reverse complement strand
GCTGAAATACAAGTTACCTTCATTTATTTTAGGGATTCAGGGAATAACAAAAAAAAATTTAGAGCAACAGAGTTCAGCTTAAGAAAACTTTACATCATTCTGATCAATGCAAACTTGTTTCTAAATAAGAATTCATTTTAGAATAAATTTGTTTTACAGAAGCTCTCTCGGTTTGAGGCATACTCCTACACAAAAACCACAGGTCTTCAAAACACTTGTATATTACTTGACCTACTCACAAGTCAGCAGACATTGCTTCTACGGTACCATTTCACTAATACATCCTAATGCTGAAATAATTTGCATTTTCAAAGGGAGCTGCTCCTTTTCTGTTTATGTTAGATTAAAAAGCATCTACTCACACTATCGGCTAAAACATCTATCATTAGCTCTAATGCTAATCAGCTCCTCAACAGAGGAAGGCTTTGTAACACCTGATCCAGTACACGTCCTTTGCAAAACATGTGAAAAATTGCAGAGGACAGAAGGATACACCATGTTATTTCAGAACAACAGACAACATACACGCAAGGTGTGTGTGTGGAGGGAAATAAGAGCAAAAGAAAGGTGGCCAATGAAACACAAGTTGCAACTCTAAGGATTCAGTAATTATAGATATATCTAGCCTAAAAGAGAGGTTGAGACAAACTCCTCTCCTTGAACTGGTGGAAAGGCAATTCCTTCAGTGGCTTACGCTCCAAGAGAAGTTGGAGGTTGATCTCTGTTCTACCTACAGACAATTTCCTGGGTACCCAGCTGAAGTGCTAGAGTCCTGGTTAAATATCTGTAATTAAATCTATTCAACTGTTCCTGACTTGGTTCAGCACTGTAAGTAACATTAATTTGCCCCTTCTATATAGCTATCTATTTTATTGATATCCCTATCAATCTAATGTTCAATACAGAATTAAATAATCAGTAGCTTGCAGGACACCTACACCTGAGAACCATAAATGCAGACCAGATCTAGTCCAGAAACAGACTGCCCAAATGGTTATTTTGGGGTGGGGAGCAGAGTATTACATTACAAACTTGAAGCCTAAGTATATATAGTTTGGTAAAAATCCTATACAGCATCTTCCTATGTGTCTCTAGAGGCACAATTGATTTAAAGAGCATTACAATATATACGCACAGTGGTATGTGTCTTTGGTAGATTCAAGATCTCCATGCACTAAGTCAATACCTTGACTAGGAAGAAACTCTCAGTTTTGGCGCAGAGCAAGACAGTCATTATAGACCAGGCTGAAATATATCCACATATTTACACAGACATAACCATCAATTTCCATAACTGCAAATAGCAAACATAGATTTTAGCAGTGTAATATTTCTTTTTCCACCATTTTGTCTTTTAGAAAGTTTTTCTGCCCCATGTTTGTTTCCTAATATTCAACTGCACTTTAATTACAGTATTTTATTTTGTTTTCTCCATTTAAGAATAGAAGAGAAATAAACCACAAAGCTGCTTAGCTGCTGGATTAACTCTAGTTCAAGATCTGAGATGCAACAGGTAAATCCAGTTACAACTGTCAGAGAAAGCATAAAGTGTAAGATTTTTCAAAGAAAAGACTGCAACCCATGTTTAATCATGGACATCCAATCCTTATATTAGTGCCTTTAAAACAGGCAGACTTAGCCAGTGTTAGTTCTTTAAAAAAGAGAATATATTTCCAAAACTTACTACAATTTAAGAGGAACAGAAGTGAAACAGAGTTTTTTTAGTTTTACAGAGCATCCTCTTTTCCTCATTATTCAGCCCTGCCCTCACCAGAAAACCAAACTGGAGAGCAACTGGTAAAAATAGAAAGCAAGCAAGATAGTGCCAGTAAGCAACAGTTTACTACGAGTTTCTGCCTCAGGGCTGGGTTCCCGTGCGAACTCTCTAATGTCTAATATGGGTTGTATTAGCATATTAATATACCCCCAGGACCTAAGAATCTTCTTTAGCGGTCATCTTATTTTCAGGAACTTCGTATGAATTTAATATA